>NW_028087067.1:0-129267 GCF_014824575.4 Sturnira hondurensis
GAGCGTCTGAGAGCTTGAGAGAATTCTACACACAAGACCCAATCCCCAGAACAACACACCAAGAAGGGTCCCCATGGCAAACTCAGTGATGGGAAGTGCAGTCACCTGAGCCCCAAATGTCCTCTTCTGGTTGTACCAATCACATGCCAGGTCAGGTGAACACAGACTTATCTGAGATGCCATCCTAGGCTCTCCAGGTGTCTGGAACTATCTCTGCTTCACCACTGAAGCTGAATAGGATCAGGGTACTGGAAGATGGGGCATTTTCCTCATCATTCCGCATCTCCCAGACTCCTCTGCTATTGTCCTCTGGGAGCTGCTGATTCTCAGAGGCTGGCACCAGGGAGGCACACCACAGCTCTGTGGAGTCAAATGGAAATCCTGGTGACCACTTGTAAGAATCACGCTGGACAAAGAAAATCACCCAGTATTGCTGGTCTTTAGACTTGCCCCTGGCCCCATGGCTTTATTTCAGCCCTTGGCTCTTCTTGTTGCCTCTCCACCCCTGTCTTCCCAAACACAACCTACACTGAGTGAGTCAACGTGACTTTAAGACTGAGTGTGCCCTTTGCACTTGAGGTAGATACACGGACTGGAAGTAGAACCATCCTTCCCTACCAAGACTTACAGCAGCTCCTTCAGGACCCCACCCTGCCTGACACTGAAAAAGGACTAGAAACAGAAAGGAGAACAGGCCAGTCTCCAAAGCATCTGGCCAAGCATGTCCCAGGAGACACAAGCAATATCACTGTACCTGAAGAAAATATTTCCTTCCATGAGGAACCGGGTCTTAGGGTTCAGTAATATGTAGGTGGTCTACAGAGAAGTAACAATAGTACTTCTTGATTTACTTATTATTTTCTAAGAGCATGGTGTTGAGACAGTGTATATTGGAAGAAATCCATTTTTAAATCCTCCCCGAAGAATACTTTTTCATTGCTGCTAGAGAGACAGAGGAAAGGAGAGAGAGAAACATCGGTTGACTGACTCCTGGATGCACCCCATCTGGGGATGGAACCTGAAGGCTTTCCCTTGGAGCACCATGCTCTGACCAACTGAGCCACACTGGCCAGGGCCACAGTGCTGAATTACTAATGGCAGTGATTCAGAAAGGGAGGCGAGTGAGAATGATGCTGACGATGGTGCTAGTAAGTGTATTACCTGTCAGACATTGCAGACACTCAGATACATGAATCCCCGTCTCTATTCTAACAGACTCTGTTAAGTCTCACGCAGTTGTTTAGAAATGTCTTCTATACTGTGTGCACACATCATTTTCCTCAGCAACGCCATCAGGCTCATAAAGGACAGAAGAACCAGCATCAGTTGCCCCCTCATCAGTATTTCTACTACTCCGCTTCTCACTGTGCATTAGCTCAGGGGTCGTTGTTAGTAGCCTCTGCTCCCGAATAGTGTCCAGGGTCCAGGAGCCCAGGACTTCTGCTTCCTCGGAGACTGCCTGAACCCTGGAAGCCGCAGTTGTGCCCTGCACTCTTGGTCCGGGCACCTGGGACTGGCCTCTGGAGTTCCTCTTGCTCCCTCCTGAAGCACATATCCAGCCCTGCTGGCAGGAAGCCCAGTGGAGAGTGTCCTTAGGGTGGCTGAGTCTATAGAAAACCGTCCAAGTGCCCCAAACATTTCTGATTCCCCGTGGATGCCTGGGAATGGCTCCTGCTGCCCTGGAAGGGCTAGAGAAGTGTTACCTGCTGCCTAAGCACTCCCTAAGCCTTCTGCCATAGCCCAAAGCCCCGGGCCTACTGTAGCCACAGGAGCACTTCTCCCGGAAGGAAATGGGGACATGAGCTATGTCACAATAGCTAGCAGGATGAGGATCCATCTCTCCCTCTTTGTTGCATCCCCCAGCGTCCTTCCATGATGGCCTCCAAAGTGATTGTGTCTAGCTTAGGTGGACCCTCTCTGAAGGGTAGTGCCTGCCAGGGACATTGCCCATGCTATGGAAGCAGAGAGGAAACTGAGGCAGCGTTTGCTATCAGAGACAAGCTTTGACTCCTGCAGCTCGAATTCCAGAGGTCATCTCTCGCTCATCCTTTGCCACAGGGTGTAGAGTTACAATTCCTAAAACCAGGAAAAGTGGTCCACAACAGTTACCCGGGTGCCTGGTCCTCAACAAGACCAGGTGCTTTTGTCCTGGACCTTTCCCTCTCCCTATACCTCCTTTCAGGTCAGGCCCAGGCCCCCTTGTGAACCCAGAACCCCCTTCCTTTTCTTCCCTCTCATTCCCAAACCTTCCCTATTCTCTTGCTCTCATCTGCCCATGTCAAAGCACCAGGATCCTACTACAGAACCCTGACTTCCTGCTTCATTTTACCTTCAGAAACTTGGGCCCCATCTGTGGGTCCCTGCACATTTCCTTCCTCTCAGTCAAGAACATCCCCTCAAGGTGCACGGACAGACATCAGTGCCTCTTTCTCCACACACATCCTTCTCAGTAATCCTTCAGAAACCTCAGCGCCCCTCCCAGGACCCCTCAATATCCACCCCCCAGACAGCAGTCCCAGACCTGTAGGACTTGAGAACGTGCCCAAGTCCTGCCTTCTCCTCCACCCTGACCTGTGACCGGGGGCTCTCTGAGGGCTCCAGAAGAGCATCCCAGACGATAATTCAACAGAGAGAGAATAGACCCATTTTGAGATGGCTTCCTTTAGAAAACGTCATCCTATAAGAAGTCATTGCTTCATTCTATTCATTATGGATTACACAATTTACAAGAACCAAATCCAATACCCAGTGGCACTGTGTCTCCCTCTGAAGACACAGCGGGTGAGGAAGAAGGGGAGGCAGCTAAAGCTACATGTATAACCCAACTTCAAAAAATAAATGTACTTTACACAGTAGGGGGTTGGGTGGAAAGGTGAAACTTACTCACTACAATTAATGGGTGAGTTTCAAAAATGCCAATCCCTGTATTGTACACTCATATAAGTAGTATAAATTTGTACACCAATATTCTTAGATAACATACGCTATAACATGAAAAATAATTACTGACAACACTCTCTACAAACAACAATAAACTAGTTCACCATGGCCCGTTAGGAAAGCCTTTGGAGAGTGTTTTGGAAACAATATATGGAAAACTCTAATTGATATATGGAACATTAAAAAGTTGGTAGCTACATGTATTCAGATTAGGAAAAATTCTCACAAGAAACATTATTGATAACATTCCAAATGCCAACAGAGTCCATGGGTAACACAGAGGAGCCAAAGGAACAATTAATAAGTAAATTAGACTACACACGTGTGCAGCTCGGTATAATTCCCACAGTAAAAGGGACTTCCCACTCAGACAGGACCTGGTTAACCAGGCCTCAGAGGGTGATCATCAGAGTAGACGGTAACACCTGGTTGTGGCGCAGGGTGTCCAGGCAGGAGATAAGTCCCTTGGTAGGACTAGCGCTGACAGACAGCAGCTGGTGGCACGGTGGCCAGAAGGAACCCCAAGCAGCTGTAGAAAATCCCAGCTGGCTCCATGGGGCCACGTTAGAATTCTGCAGGGCGGGGCCACCATTCCAAGCATGGGACCAGAATTACCATGGGGGTAGGTAAATCAAAAGGTAAAGATAAGGTAATGGAGGGGGTCACCCGGAATTCAAATGTTTGCAGAGGATGAGATGCAGCCACAGCCCAGGTGCCCACACTATCAAACACTGCAGATGCCCATCTGACAGGTGCCAGTGTGGGCCAGGGTTGGCGAGCTGGTTTGGAGGGCATGACGGACATGGAATGAAGGAGAAAATGTCTGAACATGGGATATGACGCAATCCTAGGACAGGACCTAAGGAGTCACCTCACTCGGTCATTGTCATTGACTTCGGGGGATTTAAATTCAATTTCCAACTGTGCAGTTTTGTTTAACTGAAATATCCCTATGGAAAGTTTCTATCTCTGTGGTCATGGTCAGTATTTTGAGTCCTTGTCACTCTTTATGATAGCGTTGCTTAGGACGGACTTCAGTAGTTGTGGCTACTGAATGTTGAGTAGACCTATTCTGGGAGAGGGCTGGCTGTTCTTCCCCCAAAGAGACAAGTTGTCCTCACAGGCAGACACTCGCCTCAGTGAGGCCCGGCTGCCTCTGTGTTGCCCACCCACCTTGGTAACAGGAGCCTGCTCCCTGGGGGCCTCCTTTGCCTCAGTCCTGTGGTGGTTCTCTGGACTCTGGCCCAATTCCTGTCGGCTCTTTTCTCTCAGCCTCTTCACCCCAGGGCCCTTGTGTCTTCTGCACTGGTTTGCCCCTCATTGGATCTACACTCTCCTCACAGCTCAAGGCTACATTCCATCTGCCTGGGGAGACAGGGAGGATCACCTTCTCAGTGGTTACCCAGGTGCCTGATCCCCACCAGGAATAGGTGCCCCTCTCATGCCACCTCCCTTCCCCTACCCCTTCCATGGTGTCAGGCCCCAGGCCCAAATGTGAGCCCAGCACCCCCTTCCTTTCCCTTCCTCTCATTCCCAAACCTTCCCTGCTTTCTTCCTCTCATCTGCCCCCATCAAACCACCAGACTTCTGCCTCAGGACCCTGACTTCCTGCCTCAGTTTACCTTCTGAACTTGGGCCCCCCTGTGGGTCCCTGCACACTCCCTTCTTCTCAGTCAAGAACATCCCCTCAAGTTGCACGGACAGACGTCAGTGCCTCACTCTCTGCACACGTCCTTCTTCCTAATCCTCCAGTGGCCTCAGTGCCCCTCCCAGGACCCTGCAGTCTCCAGCCAACACCCCAGGGAGAAGTCCTGGACCCATAGGACTTGAAAACCTGCCCAGCTCCTGACTCCTCCAACACCACGAAAATGATCCCAGGGGGTAGTCCGGCAGAAAGAAAAGAAATCCTTCTAAGATTTCTTCCTTTAGAAAAATGTCATTCCTCAAAACTGACAGAAAATATGGAGTTTAAAATTAGGTGTAGATTACTGTACTCCCAGCATTTAAACCTTTAACCCAGGTCATGCTTCTGTCAGTCACCTGATTGTCCCATTGGCTGAGGAGGGGAGAAATCCTCAGCAATGTCAGGAAGAGGTGTGAGGAGGGTGAAGGTCAATGTGTGACCGGACTTTGCGTATATGTGCATGAACCAGGCCTAGAAATGTTCTACTGGAATGTCCAAGAAGTGGATGTGGGAGATCCCGCCGTGATTGGAACACAGGAGATGCATTCCGATCCCCTTTAGCGACATCCCCCAAGTGAAACCAGGGTTCCAGCTGCTTCTCCCATGAGTGGGGCAGAAGCTGAAGCTGCCCTCTGTGGCCATTCACGTGGACTTGCAGGCTGTAAACCTGCCCTGTCTAGGCGTTCATGTTGCTATGCCAACTGTCAATCCCCCATGCTAGCAGCTGGAGGAGCACAGGTGCAGAATCCAGCCAGGGCCCAACTCCACCCACCCTCAGGCCTCCATGGCACCACACCTAGGACCTGCCCAATCCCCTAGAAAAAATGAAAACTGAACTAAACTCCACACCCTATATCCATGAAAACACTCTGAGTCAACTATTGGAAAGTACATTCATTTATTCACAAGTGTCCCACTTTGCAAAAATCACATTTTATGCCCCCCCCACACTGTGGACAATTCACTGGACCCATGGGAAACTCCACAGAGCCGGGAATCAGTCCAATGCCCTTGGAGAGGCAGCTGTGCCCATGGGGCCATGGTGATCACTGGATCTCATGCAGAGACTTTGTGCTCTTTTTCCTTCTCTTGTGAGCCCTGGCTTTCCTCCCACCTGGACTATTGGGTGGGTAGTTTTCCTGTCCAGGAGGACACGTGGGCATGCCAAACAGGCCTCTGGGGGGTAAGTTGGCCGGTAAGACTCATTCAACTTTCCTGAGGTTGTATTTGGCCTTGGTTCTTAATGGCTCCTGGAGCTGTCTCCACTCCTCCAAGGTGTGGTATTGGACTGAAGTCTCTTGCACAGGACTCTGCAACCCAGGACCTGTGACACTGGAGTGACTCTCAGTGCCCTGCTGGGTTGATCCCAGGACTTTACACTCCGTCCCCGGGCACCTCGGATTCCCACTCACAGACACACTGCCACGGCCTCTTTCCAATTCACCCTCCTGGATGTAAAAGAGGACATAGGCACGTTGGCGCAGGGTAGTAGATGTGGCACAGGCCGTAACCTTAGCGTCACTCATTTTGAACCACTGGCCGCCTGCAGCTTTGACATAGCAGAAGTAATGTCCATGGTGACAATCCCGCCCTGCATGGACCAGCACAGCATAGAGCTCGTACACAAGGGGCCCTGTGTTCTGCTCAGACAGGTACTGTCGCACATCCAGGCGCTCAGGATAGTGCACCACCTTCTCCGTTTTGCTGCCTGTGAAGGCTGAAAAACGTTTCAACGCCAGGATAAGGAACTTCGAGGCAGCGTGCAAATTCAAGGTCCTGCAGGCAGGCACCTTCTTCAGGCAGATGCCACACGCATAGGAATTGTCACCATCCAGCTTTTCAGGTGTCACCAACAGTTCCAAGGCTTGGGCCACACTCTGAGCCCCCTGGATATCCAGGGCAACATCCAGATACGGGTCCAAGGTGTCAGACACGCTGTGGCAGCAGAGACACTTGGTATGAGACCTCCAGTAGCCTCTGAAGATCTGACGGATCAGGGTGGTGTGTGGTGAGGGCCTGGCCAGCTGCCCCAGCTCGCGCAGACAGGCTTGCTCCATAGCGTCCATGGTGAACATGAGATACTCGTGGGCATCTTCCTGCTGCAGTCTGTGGAAGCCAGCAAACAGCTCCTCGGGGGGCTCCATTGGGTCTCCAGGAAGCAGGAGGGCCCGAGTCACGTGAGCTTGCATGGCACACAGGACGCAGGACATCGGCTTGGGACAGGTCTCCGAGTGCTGCCGGGACAGCAGGTAGCGGGCCAGTGGCGGGGTGTGGGTCAGGCACTGCAGGGCAGCATTCATGTAGCATGTGTTCCCCAGGTTCCAAAGCCCAGCCCCGACCCCATAGCGTCCCTCTTCCACTGGATGGGGAGACACAGCCTCCTTGGCTATGGAAACAATCTTCACCGAATGTCCCACCTGAGAGCTCCCCCTGTAGAACGAAGCTTCTCTGGAAGAGCAGGTCTTTGAATGAAGGACTCGGGCTGCAACTCAGTCTTAGGGGCAACCCCAAGGTCCGCGGACTAATCTGCAGTCTCTGCCTTCAGGGTTGGGTTGTGGGCACTTCTCCGACCTACCGAGATAAAGGGATGCTTTTTATATCTCAGCAACTGCAGGGTCTCATGTGGGGATTATGCGGAATTGAGGCGGACCCTGAAATCCAAATACAGTTATTTTTATCAGGAAAAGAGCGGGAGATTGGAGACACAGAGCTACAGGAGCTGTCCTTGGACATGGGAGGTGGAAACTAGAGTTTCCACTTTCTCTCTCCCCTTGAGAGAGAAGCCATACCATCCCTTTTCCTCCACAGGACTCAGTAGTCCATTTTAATTGCTCTCCTCACATCCATAAAGCCGCGGACCCCAGGAGCCGGGATCCACGTCAACCTTCCAAAGAGAAAACATGGCGGTTCCTTCCCCAGCCTGGGAAGAGCTCCAGACAAGTGGCAGAAACAAGGATGACTGCTAGGTGCTCATGCCCAGGATCAAGTTCAAAGATGGAATTGAGAATGACCAGTTTTCTCCACATGTGAGATGTTAACACCTCCTGAATGGGTCGAATATTACTTTCAAACCGAACCGAATCAACATAAGTTCCACAAGCATAATCAAAATTATCTTATTATCTTTTTTCCAATTTTTTTAATTTAATTATTTTTCAAGTACAGTTTTCTGTCTATTACTCCCATCCTATCCCACCCCCGTGCTTCCCCCTTCCTCCCATTTCCACCCTTCTCAGTTGCTGCCCACGTATCCTTTTATCTTATTTTCAATGCTCTGGTCTTAAGCCTCTAAATATGCGAGAACATAATAAATATGTTAAAATACTTGATCAATCATTTATAAATTAAAAATATTCACTGATTTCCCCATTCTGTTCTCAGGGTTGGAGACAGAATAGCCAAAAGATATAAAATTGTGGTCAAGATGACATTCTGGTGTGCTCATGAAAACACAATGTAAAACAAACATCTTCCTTCTGAGCAGTGATGAGGGTCATGAGAGACTCGGTCCAGCAATGGGGCTGGGACAGTGGCAGCTGTTCTGTGTACATGCTCCATGTGTGAATCAATGGACACATACACACATATACACACTCACACAGGTTTCATGACTCACCCAAGGGCACCAGGTGGCTGATGCTCTCCAGAGTCACGTCTCTGAACAGCTTCCTCTGGGACGTGTCCAGCTGGGCCCACTCTTCATGGGTAAAGTCAACAGCTATGTCCTTGAAGGTCACAGGTTCCTAAAAGACCACAAACACTTTGGGTCACACAGATCAGTTGCAGCCAGTGAGCAGAAGAGCTGAGACTGCAGCACTGAGGAAATGAGGAGCAGTCAGGTATGGACAGATCAGCCTATGTTCAGGGTTTTACTCACTTAACTGTCAGTGCTGAGCTGGTATCTCCCCGTCTGATACACCCACAGAAACATACACACACCGAGTTCATGATAATATATTGTAAACACACCTCACCTGAACTGTGGTAAAATACAACTTGAGGGTTTTTCAGTAAGCTGGTCATTAAACCACCTGGTCTAATCACCTGAATGTCCAGCCAGGTGATTAGAAAATACTCACTTTAAAGTTTAAAACAAAATCTCTCCTTTCAATGAATTTCAAGTAACCCTATAGATTCATCACAAACCGAACAATGACCATGATGTGGTCCTTCTAAAACATGACCATTGGTGGAAATGATGTTCCTGCATGAATTTCCAGTTCCCCATATATAATCTGGTTTCAGTACATGTTATGAGTGTTGAAAGACTCAGTGTACTAAAGTACAAAATATCTCTTGTCTAGTAAAACTCCATTAAACACAAAATATTATTTGATACATCATTAAAATGTCAGAGAACCTTGAAAGTATCTCTAGCACCCCTCAGAAGTGAACGAGTCTGAAGAATGTGATACCAGGAGGTGTGTCTGACTTACAGCTACAGGACTCAGGTGAGCACAACAAACAAGAGGTGGAGGGCTTCAGCAGCACAGGCCAGGGCCCTCTGAGAGGCTGTGCTGAAGGACATCCCAGATGACTGTGCTATGGGACAAGGGGGCCCTACTCCACTTTCTCTGAGACCTAAACCAGCAGTTATCCCTGCTTCCTTTGTGGCTTTATCTTGTCTCCATGCTAAAGGATAAAACAAGCCTTTTGATTCCCTTTGGTCTACTTGGTTTTTCAAATATTTACATAGGATCAACTTTTGCTCTACCTACTACACCCCTTCTCCTTTATATGTAGCACAATTAAGAAAATCCTATTCCCTTCATATATACTGCTTTTTTTTTTCCAAGAGGTAAAAATGGAATGGGTGAAAGTCAGAAACTGATAACTTCAGTTATACTTAGAAATTTTCAAAAGTGCATATTCACTCTGGTAATTGGAAGAGACTTTAAATGGGGGAAAATGCACTGATTCCTCCTTACTAACCCTCCCCTGCTCCTCTCCACTGAGTAGTCCTCACTGTGGGTCTCCTAACCCTGATCACGCATGCACACATGCTCACTCAGTGACATCCCCACTGGCCTGTCATGCTCTCCTCCTCCTCCATCTCTGCCATTTGCCATCATCACCATCCTCTGAGCATCACAACCAATGACACAACTGATATGTTAATGATTGGCCAGTGAGGCCATGACTGGCTGAGAGAAAGAAAACTTCTCTCATCTCTTCTGTGAATAAGGAAGCCTAGAGAAGCCTGGCATAAATTTGTGTGATGTTGGGAAGGAGATTCCTTATTGATTAGTCCCTGACTTATGATGACTGTCCCACAGTTGTGGGAAAACTTATTAGGACGTCAGGAGCCTGAACTCCATGGGCTTGCACTTGGACATCCCTGCCAGTAGGAAGAGCTTGCCCATGTAATGGCCCTGGGGTGACATTACAGCAGAAGGAACTGGCATCCCCTACTCACCAGGGACTTCACGGTCAGTAGGCCAGCTGCCAGGTGTCCTTCTCCGGGTTCTCACTCACACATGGTCCAAGCACTAAGCAGGCAAGGCTGGGGACAGAAAAAGAAGCCATGAGACCCCAGTCTGGGTTTGATTTCCAGTCGTGCCCATCACAAGGTCCCAGTGCTCACCAGGGTTTGTCCCCTGCTCCCAGTCTGATGATCTGAAACCAGGGCTGCACTCTGGGAATAACATGCAGAAGTCTCTGCTGTCCAGGGTCAATTGTAATAGGATGGTAGCTGTGGTTGCTACAAAGAAGTTCAAAATACAGATATCTTACAGGTAAGAACTTGATGAGAACTGAGTGTCCTATATTAATGAGTTTATAACATCTACAAGTATTCAATTCCCTTCCTTATTTCTGAGCACAGTAATCCCTGACTATCACCATATGTAAACTTTGGTTTTACCTGCGGGTAAACATTGTGGAATTTCTCAGGTGGTTTTTTTTTTTTCACCAGCAAGGGTTTTTTGCAAAATCTCTTGTTGTGTTTTTATGTTTCAATTTTTTCCCCCAACCTCCATGGAGCCCTCTGAAGCCTCACCCCTTCCTGTCTCAAGTTCCTCAGGGACCTGGATACCAAACTACTAAGAACCTATTTGAGGGTAGAGTTAATCCACTCGCTGTTGTTTCCCATTTGGTGGGATCAAATGCACCCATCCCCTCAGTTAAATCTATCAAATCCCACCACGGAAAGTAAGAAAAAACAAACATGAGTCATAGAGTAATTGTTATGTATGCCCTCGGTCCTGTCAGGCAAGGTTGCCCACAATACAGAATGGCTGGACTTTTTGAGGAAGGCTAGTTGGTCCAACTGGTAATTTGTCAGGTAGTAGCTGAAACCCTCAAACTGAGTCCTATTTATGTTCATTAGATACACATCCCTTTTAATTACACATATACACATGTATATGTATATTCAAAAGCATGGATATACATACATGTGCAAAAAATTACTTATGAACGTGATTTTTTCTCTAACATAACAATAATTAAATGTATTTTATGGGCAAGCAATAAAAATGCATCATAACAAAAGAATAATTAATTCACCCGTTTGTACCTGAGCTCCAGGGGGTAAACAGTTAAACATGGATTAAATGTGACTGTGTATTTACAGCTTTACATATACTTGTTTATTAATTTCCGCAATATCCAAGCTAAACATGCTTTTTGACCAATTTACAAATGACAGGAACAGACGTTCCAAAAACGTTAGTAATATGACAAAGTTTTAGAAGTAGAAAGTAAAGTAGCTGAAATGGAATTTTTCTCAGTCTGCACCTTGTGCTCAAAGTCTTTTAGGGTGACACAGCACAGCTAGGTCTTACTTGGAATTGTACCTGTAAGGGAAGTGATCAGAAGAGTGCACTGTTAAAACAACATCTTCTTGCATTTTCACAAAACTATTTCTGATGTCCAGGTTCTCTACTGCATGGGAATCCACCAGAGTACAGACCCCACTTCTCAAGCATAACCTGTCTTCTTTTTATTGTCCTGATTAAGCTACACGTCCTCATTTCAACACACATTGACCAGGGTGGGGCAACATTCCTGCATTATGGCACTGTATGTGAGGGAGGGGTTAGAGAGGGAACAGTCCTGCTTGCTGGGCTCTCAGCTGGCTTTCAGTCACTTCCTCCACTACCCAAAAGCAATTGAGCCCTTCTGGTGCTGATTCTGGCTGGTTTTGTATATGTTCTAGGACTCTGTGGGTCTCTCCAACAACCTCTTCTGTGAGACTGGGAGTTTCTCCAGCCACCTCAGCCCCAACCGTTTTCATTCAGAGAATTTGAGGCTCTATGTTCATGTACTGGAACCCTGGGTTGCATGGTCTGTATTGCTCCCCAGTTGTTCCTCCCGGTTTCTCTGAATGAAAATTTAGGACTGCCTGGCCCACCAGATTCTGCCTTGCCAGAAATCGTTTCCACCCAAGCTGTCCATCTCTGCCTCTCCTACTGGCCTGGGTGTGTGTTTCTTCTTTAATCCTTAGTTGTTGGACTTACATACAGTTCTATTTTCTGTGAGTTCTGTTGTTTTTGGTTTTTTGATTTGTTGTTAACCTTCTTTCAGTTGCGTGAGGAGGCACAGTGTATCTATCTAAACCTCCATTATGGCCAAAAGTCCAGTAACGCTATTTTAACACATCTCCATATGTTCACAGGCAATTGCTCTCATAATATTGTATCTTGAAATAATAATCTCCTCTGAAGAAATCTTCTCTCAAATTTTTATGCAATCAAATCAAAAGGTCAGTTAAGAGTTCCAATCAGATACAAATAACTACCCCAGATTAATCCAGAATATTCTCACTGCCAGATGCAGGGATTAAAACCTGACTACCCCAGGGCAGGGCCCTATCTGAAATGCCCAAACCCAAGCCTTGGGTGTAAGCTGACTGCCTACTGCTAGAACCTGACTTCAAAAAAACACTTATTGCAAGCATAGGACTCTAAGGTGAGACAATGGAGGCTTACCTGCTGAAATGAAATGAGAGACCCAAGACACTTTGGGTAGCTCTGTCCCCTGCACCCAACTACCACAGAGAGTCAGTGTCCCCTCACTTACACCATCATCAGTGCTGCCCTGGATCACGTATCTAATATGTTAGAAAAACGGACTGAAGATTCTGTTTTCTGGGAAGTTTGAATTTCCCATCTGAGAGAAGAGGAGGCAGTTTCAACTGCAAAGTGACTGAGGGAAAAATATTTCTCCTCTGATAGTCTCAAAACTTCAAATCTCAAGAGCTAAACAGTTATTTTCAATAAATAAATTTGTCCTCCGTTGTGTATTGGTAATGAGTTTCCAATAAATGTGAAATGAATGTGTGGTTTTTAAGGATTTTACTTAGTTATAGAAAGTGGGGAAGGGAGAAAGAAAGAGAGGGACAGAAATATCAATCTGTTGTTGCCTCTCACACACCCCTACTGTGGACCTGGCCTGCAACCAAGGCTTGTGCCCTGACGGGGAATCCAACTAACAACCCTGTGGTTCACAGCCCGTGCTCAATCCACTGAGCTACACCAGCCAAGGCTAATGTACTTGAACTATGTCCAAACTTGTAGTTATGGCCCAGGACACTCGGTTTGTGTAACCGCTCCCCACCATCTCCCCCAGATCACAGTTCTCTCCCAACTACCTTGCATAATGACACTTGGATTAACCATTAGCATTCACAACACGAATTTTTTCGTCCTCTCTGTTCAGATTCACCATGCAAATGAAGAACTCTTACCCCACTGCCTAAATCCCCACCATCCTTAGTTGCTAGTGTCCCACTTCTCAGAGGGACAGTCCAAGGGTGATCATGAAAGGAAACCCACCTGAAGTTGGCTAGGTGCTTTGTCCGCCAGCGGAGTCTCAGAAACTTCAGTGCTGGATCAGCTCCACTAAACGTGGTGCACCTTCTGCGAGGTGACAGGATACTGGAGCAGGTTCCCTCACCCCTGGTCTTATAGTCGGGCTGCCGGTCACGTGAGAACTCAGAGCTGTCAATCACGCTAACATAATGCCTTGGAGGAATGCAGGAGCTTCCCATCACATCAGCATAACCCTCGGGGCTGGGGGCCAGGCAGGTCCCCTAAGGACATGTAGCTCTTCGCGCCCTTCACCCTTTGCAACCCTCTGTGCCCTCTGCTAAGTCCGTGCTTCCGTCTCAGAAGCCGCACCTCTTGTAAGACAAACAGGCCCCCGGTCTACTGGCTGCCTGCTTCTGCGTGGATGGTCGACCACGGTGGGCTCAGTGAGATTGGACGCGAGGGGCCCGATGAGCAGAGAGTCCAATAGCACCGAGCCCACTGCAGGGCAGGGATCCATCGCCTTCACCCTCTCTGCTCCACCTGGGTGGCGTCCGCCCCTCGGCGTCTGCGGACAGGCAGCACCTCCACCCTCCACGCAGACGTTGCGTGTCTGCTGTCACAGCTGGCGTCCTAGCAGTCTTTCTCCTCAGTGAGCAGGGAAATGCACCGTGCAGGAGTCCTCCATGTGTCCTTTCGGACTGGCTAGTTTTGCATTTTGCCTTGCCATTCCATTCCCCGGCCCTGCGTAAATGGTCCCTGGATACACATGGGGAGCTCCCTGTCCCTGCCTGTCCAAATCTATTCCAGTTGATGGAAGGGGACCCACTGGGACCTGCTCACTCATTGGCTGCTCCCACTGGTTGGCAAGTGATTCTTCCCGCCTTCTCCTGGGCTGGCCCCCTGTTCGTGTGGAGTTGGAGACACTGGCGTTGCATCCATTAAGACACATTGAGGAAGAGAATCATGAATCTCCCCATTCAAGCACTTATAGTGGCTTTCTGTCACTGCTCATGCAGCCAATGGACTTAACTCACATCTGTTAGAATCCCTTTTACAGTAGAAAGGAGAGGACAGAGTTCTTTTTATAAAAATGGTGAGCCTCTCCGCTGTGAAGTTTCTGTCTAGTAGAGGAGAACATAAATTATTTTCACCCAAAACGGTATGCAGTAGGAGGGACTTATTATTCAGACAGGACTCGGCTAACCAGACCTTGAAGGGTGATCCTGAGAATAGACAACACCTGGGTAAGGCGCTGAGCGACCCGGCCAGAGTTAGGTCCATTGGGGGGACACCAGTCGGCTCAGGGCGGGATGCCCAGAAGGAGCCCCAGGAAGCTGGGTGAAAGCCTGCTGCTTCTGCTGGGTTACCTGAGGTCCTCGCAGGGCAGGTTCAGTGTTCCAGGGCTTCGACCAGGGTTACCTGGGGGGCAGGTGAATCACTAGTAAAGGTAAGGTAAATGAGCGAGCAGGTTCCAGTGTGTTACCTTCCATCCAAAGGAATAGAGTGTTACAGGTAGGGACAGAGAGCTCCCTGTGTGTACAGGGGACCATTTATGCAGGGCCAGGGACTGGAGTGGCAAGGCAAAGTGCAAAACTAGCCAGTCCAAACGGACAAATCGCGGGTTCCTGGCGGTGCATTTCCAAGCTCAGTGGCGTAGAGAAGCGGTGGGGATGCAGTTGATGACAGGGGACAGGCAAGGTCTTTGGGGAGGGTGGAGGTTCTGCTGGCCCTCAGATGCTGAGGGGCGAACACCACTCAGGCGGGCCAGAGAAATGGTACCCTAGCAACTAGGGATGGTGGGGCTTTAACTAGTGGGGTAAAGGTTCTTCATTTGCATGGTAAATCTGAGCAGAGAGGATGGCAAAAGTCATGTTGTCAATGCTAATAGTTAATCCAGGTGTCCATATCCAACTTAAGGACTCAGCTCTGTGATCAGTGAGAGCTGGCAGTGAGCTGTTATAGAAACCTTGTGTCCACTGCCATAACTGACAAGTTACGACATAGCTGAAGCACATTATCCTTGACTGGTCTGGCTCAGTGGATTGAGCATGGGCTGTGAACCACAGGGTTGTTAGCTGGATTCCCAGTCAGGGCACATGCCTGGGTTGCAGGCCAGGTCCCCAGTGGGGGTGTGTGAGAGGCAACCACACATTGAGGTTTCTCTCCCTCTCTTTTTTCCTCCCTTCCCCACTTTCTAAAAATAAGTAAAATCCTTAGAAACCACACATTCATTGCACATTTATTGGAAACTCATTACCAATACACAATGGAGGACAAATTTATTTATTGAAAATAACTGTTTAGCTCTTGAGATGGAAGTTTTGAGACTATCAGAGGAGAAAATATGTTTCTCTCAGTCACTTTGCAGTTGAAACTGCCTCCTCTTCTCTCAGATGGGAAATTCAAATTTCCCAGAAGACGGAATCTTCACTCTGCTTTTCTCACATGTGAGGTATGGGATCTGGGGCAGCACTGATGATGGTGTAAGTGTGGGGACACTGACTCTTTGTGGTAGTTAGGTGCAGGGTACAGAGCTATCCAAAGTGTCTTAGGTCACTCATCCCATTTCAGCAGGTGAGCCTCAGATGTGTCATCCAGGAGTCCTGACTTTGCAATAGGTAGAGTTTGTTGAGGTCAGGTCCTAGGGGTAGGCAGTCAGCTCACAGCCCTGACTTGGGGGGTTGAAATTCAGGTCAGCACCCCGCTTTGGGGCTAGGCAGTCAGGTTTGAATCCTGCCTTGAAGTTTGGTACTCAGAGGAGGGAGACCAGTGGTCTCAGAAAGAGCTGTCACAGAGTTTGACAGGTGGATTTCCTGAGTGATCACGATGTCTCTTCATGCCCACTTGGGCAGAATCTGCATGAGGAGGATTTTTTTCCTTTGTGGTTTTTGAAAGCTTTTTTCTTTCCTTAGGAGGCCTTCACATTTACAGCTGAGCAAAACTGAGATAAAGTCTGCAGACAGTGTGGTAGATGGAGGGTCGTCACCTACAGGACAGGCCCTGCCAACCCCCGAGGGTCCAGAAAGTCCAGAAGCACCCAACAGCCCAGGTAGCTGTCAGGGATCCCCCAGTGGAGGAGGAGGATCCCAGGGTGAGTAGGGTCTTGGAGCTGTCAGGAGCCTGGGGCTGCCAGGTGCTAGAGACATGAAGTTTAGACATGGCATGTTCTGTGCCCGTAATCAGTGGGTCCTTTCCCTCTTCAGTTATACCTAGTGGGACAATATTCACCACCCAGGTTGGTCTCTTGATTTCAGCGCTGCAAACTCATTTCCTAATTAGGAACCCTGCAGCCTATTTTGTGTCCTAATGATTTCATTCAGGTAACTGGCCCTGCTCAGACCTGAAACTGTTTCTCCTGCATTCTTCTCACTGACTCAAGTTGTGGAAACTCCCATAATATCTCCAATCACAGGCACCTGGTTAGCCCTAAACATCAGCCCCAGATCCTAACCCATATTCACAGTCTATCAGTCACTTATTTTAACCCTTGTTCAAATATGTCTGTTTGGGCTGACCCACCATTCCAATTCTCCCCCCTCAGAGGAAATGCATGGACTGTGGGGCTTTTGGGAACAAGGCTAGCAGCACCCAGTCTCCCACAAATCACTGGGATAGGGCCCTAGCCCCTCAGTCCCTGGGCTCCAAGAAGATGAAAGAGAACCCACAGCTGTGCTCACCTCAGGACCCTGGGAACCCAGGGTCTGCAGCCAGGCCTCCTGGGCAGAAGGAGCAGAGTTCCAGGTGAGCAATGTAGAGAGTGCAGCCAAACCTTGAATGATCCATGGGGCTGGGGTACCTTTTCTCTCCATTATCTGCATTACCATCTCCAGGCAAGGATGGGGACAGGGAGAGAGATAAAGAGGCCCCTGTCTCCAGGGTCACACTCAGGTGGTGATTCTCCCACTGGGGCATCACTGGGGCAGTGAGGGCCAGTGACAGGGGTGAGATCAGCTGGGACTCCTAGAAGGACAGGCAGAGAGGCCATGGTATGGAATGAATGTCTTTTATGCACAAATCTGCAAGGCCCCAGTGTGTCAAAGGCACCATGCTTCAGTTTGGGTCTCACATGGGCACAGGGTCAGGGCCTGGGCCACAGAAAGCTTTTTCCCCACTGAGGACAAGGAGTGGAGCGACTTTCCCTCACCACATTGTGTCCTGCAGCCAAGAAGACCAGCAGAGGCAGGCTTTGCTCCAGAGATTTCCCAGAAGACCCCTGGTGAGGCTGCAGCCACCCCAGAAAAGTCAGACAGAATCCTGTGACTACGTTAGGGTGAGGGTCCTCAGTGTCCTGGCTCTTCTACTTCTCGGGGTCAACCGCACTCCCCTCGGTGTGATCTAAGGGAGGGAATTTGGGGACTTCTACTGGGACTTAGCTACTTCCTGGAGAGCATTTTCCTAATGTCACCTTCCAGGGTGCCTCTGCTTGTGCCTTACAGTTGCACTTGGGCAGACGACGCGGTGCTGGTGGGTGAGGAAATGACCTCACTGGATGTTTGCAGAAGGTGGGATCCTTTAGGGGGAACTGACATGTTGAAATTGGGAACCCTATGCCCAAATTATATCCCAAGCTCATTAATTGTCAAACTGCCCTTATATAATCTGAGGTGTGTTTCTTTGCTGAATGAGGGAAGCACAGGGCTTTTTCACTTCCCTAACAAGGTCCACTTGTAAGAATTTTGTGTTTTGTCTCTTGTGAGGATTGGTAGGGAGGGGACTTTGTGACTTCTGTCACTGTGACCAGCACTGAGGTCAGCGATCTCTTCATCTGTACCCTGACTGTGGGCACAGCAATTTCTGTGCATGTCTTGTTGTAAGATCTCTTCATTCTCCTGTTTTGTTTGCTCTTATTTTGTTCTTTATGTAGAGGAGATTCTAAGGTTTAATGTCTTTTTGTCTTTGCCTCCAGCACCCACACCAGCCTATGCCAGTTCACACGACCCTCCTAAAGGACAGGTGTAGGAGACCCTGGTTTCAGCACTAGGACCTCCGACAGGAAACCTCATGAGACATCCACAGTGTCTTCCATCCACAGAGTTGAGAGGAACACCTGCTCACCACTGGTGCTAAGTAACAGACAGGAAGTGCCTGTCAGTGACAGCCTTCACCCAGGGGGCACAGGCTTTGTCCAGGGTCCTGGCTCCATGCCACATACTCCAGGTTGTGGCCTTCTTTCTCAGCCACAGGCCACGTACCCAGGCATCAAGTCAACAAGCATGGGACAGGCTGCTGCTCACAGTTCTGGACAGGAATCCAAAGTCAGCCACAAGGCACCTGGAAAGAGGGCTGCACAAGATTCTGTGCAGCCTGGACAGAATGAACAAAAGAAGGTCAGACTTGGCCCCTGCCTCTTTCCTCGGAAGAACACCCTGAGGGCAGACCCGGTATGTGTCCATTCTGGCCTCCCTCCAGCAAGTCTTCCAGCACTCAGACCTGTACTAGCACCTCAGGCTCCCAGGAAGACACCTGCCCAGGGTCAAAGTGTTAACCTGCAGCCGCCACCCAAGGGACCTCTTCTGGGCACTGTCCATGTCTGTCTTGTGTCGCAGCACCTTCTTGTCCCCCAGAGGCCCTGCCAGCCCCTCAGAATGGTCTTGAGAAGGTTAGAGAGAGGCCAGTGGAGCTCCAGGCTCCTGACCACTCCCTCAGTGCTGCCTGCTGAGGAGCCTGCCCCTGCCTCTGAGAGCCCTTCCCCCGCAGAGATGTCAGAGGGACCCTGTGCCTGCCATTCTTCAAGTATCCTCTTGAGGACCTAAGGTCTCCTCCTCCTCTGAAGACAGCGAGGACATGCATTTCTGCTCCTCCTCCAAGGACATTGATGGCCAGTGAGATGCCCCTATCTACCAGACCTGTCCTCCACACCAGGTGACCTGGAGTTACTGTGGAACTAGGGAGGGGAAGTCACTGAGAGGTGCTGTTTCTGGGGAACTGACCACTCCCCTGCTGTGCTGTGTGGACAACTGGTGGGAACCTAGATTGTGTTTGGGAACACAAAGTTGTAAACACTACACGTTCCATCATGTGAGTTAAGTGAAATTTCTAAAATTATATGTTTATTAGGTCCTGTTAGTTAGGTGATATTGCTAATGGTATTTTTTATTGTGAAGTTAATTTTGTAGATTTTAATTGATGCATAGAAAGTTAAGTTAGCTTGGAATAGTAGCTTTTACACTGTACAGTATATATGAAGCTGGGTAATGACTTTATGTGAGGGTTGGCACCTGCCTCAGTTTGGGGACACGGGACACAGGCCTGTGGACAGCACTGAAGGTTTTAAGTAGTGCCTGTCTGAGGGGAGACTGTCCACTGGGTGGAGTTTTTCAGCGGAAAGCAGGACGGCCGCCTTCTGCTGACTTTGTACCTTTTGTTTCTGAAATGTCCCTATAAAGTTGTCTTCACAAGTCTCTTTCATTGTTAATAAAATTCTGCCAAATTTTGGTTGTACTTGGTCTCAGTTTTTGAGCATTTCCAGTCATTTTAAAAGCAGTGGTTTTCCCTCACAGCTCATTTCACCGTGAAACATGGTGAGTCTGGTAGGACAGATTGCCTCTTAGACCTGCAGAATCTCCAGCTCACCCATCTGGACAGCGTCAATTTGTGATTATTCAAGACGTGCTCTCCTGAGTCTGATGTAGCTGGAAATCAGGTTTGCTTGTATGCAGGATGACTGTGCTTTGGGTCCACATTGGGCTCAGTTAGTCACTTTGTATAGAGGCTCATTCCTGACTCACATTCTGAGTAATTCAAAGGTTCTATGTGTGTCAGAAGGTGAAACAGTGGGCGTTTGAAAGCTCCCCTGATGGTGGTAGAGGTTGGCTGTATTTGACAGCCACTAGAGGTGAGGGTCAAATTACCTCCTGAGTCAAGCTCTCTCCATTCTCTCCCTCAGGACAAGTTCAGACTAGGTCGAAGTCAACCCTATGGCCCTGTAGAGATGATTTTCTTAGAAAGAGCACATGACTGCTCCTTCCTCCCGCCCTGGAGGAAGCAATTCCTGGTGCGGTCCTGGGACTGGGAGTTCCCATCACAGTGCACCCGGTCCATTGACGTACATTTAGCAGACTCTGCCCAATCATTTACTCTTCTGCAGCATGGCGGGACCATCACTCTTCTAATTCTCATTGTTCATGATGGCCTTTTGGGTCACGGTTACTATGCTCCATGATTTTGATCATCATTCTTTTTGTCATGGGAAGTTGTGGTGTGTGTGGTCTCACACCAATGTATCCAGTCTCTCTTCTTGCATGTCACCACAGACAAAATACACACAGCGGGTCTTAGAGAGACATTTCTTGCCATGGTGTCCTTCCCAAGGTTGAGTTTCTGATGTTCCCATGTTCCCTTCACAGCAGGGACTGTCTTAGACTTAATGAGGAGACTTAGGTAGCATGTTCTCTCCTTGTCTCAGCAAAGGGAAACACTCCTGGATCTCCATGAAAGACACGTAGATGCCTGTGAGCCATAGAGCATCCCCCTGGGACATACCTGTCCAATCCACCTTTGCCGGTTCCCAGTCAGGGTCTCATTGTCAATCAACTTGCGGAGCAGAGTGCAACAGCAGAAGGGCAGAGTCCCACCGCCTTTGGGACTCACGGACCCTGCGTGGAAACCCTAAGTGTCTTCGGAGCTGTGTTCAAGTTGTTGCCACAGAAACTCCCCTGCATTCAGTAGTTGCGGCTCCTCAAAAGGATTTTCATTTAAATGTGTTAACCACCGAACATGAAACCGGCCCCTAGAGTGTAGGACACCCAGGCCACTCGCGAAGGAAACAAGGAGGCTCAAGTGAGGGTCGGGGGCGGAGGGGGGCGGGGGAGAAGACCAGGCTGGA
The DNA here is from genome assembly GCF_014824575.4 of Sturnira hondurensis. Taxonomy (NCBI): domain Eukaryota; kingdom Metazoa; phylum Chordata; class Mammalia; order Chiroptera; family Phyllostomidae; genus Sturnira; species Sturnira hondurensis. Next base: position 21,203 of record NW_028087067.1, read on the forward strand.
AAGGCTGGGCCGCAGGATGTGGAGCGCAAGTCACCGCCCACCGCAAGCCCCGCCTCCAAGCTTCCTGGCCGCTCACCTGGAACTTCCTGGTCAGCTGCCGCAGACGTCTCTGGCCGCTGCGAACCGGATATGGAGTCCGCGCGTCAAATTTCACTTCCGGGATGTTGGTTTCAGTGTTCCGTTTCAGATCAGCAGTTTCCGGCCTCACCGCCCTCCCCACCCCCGGCCTCTGCAATGAGTCGCTGGGGAGGCCAGCGCAGTGACCGCCACCCGAGCCCGCGGTGCTCCTGTTCGCGGGACTCCGTGTTGCCACCGCAGGCCCCCAGGTGCCTGTTCGGCGTTGGCTTCTCTGCTCCCCTTCCACGCCGACTTAACCTCGGACAGAGGCGCCCTTGGACTTGAGCTTTCTGCCTTATTCCTGTCTGGTGTCTCCTCTTTGCTCCCGTCGCTGGGATGAGTCCCCCCCTGGAAGACAATGCAGACCCCCCTCTCTATCACCTGGTTGGCACCGCAGGGTCTCCACACATCCCAGCCGTCTCTTGAGATGCCCCGTCCCTCACTGGACGGACACGGGAACAAGTGTGTGAAGGGAACCCTCCATAGTGACCTCGGAAATCTGATCGGCTTCATGAAAGAGACTATGTGTTGCTGTCAGGCAGCGATTTTCAGCCTTTTTCATTCCCTGGCAGGCATAGACAGATTACTAAAATTCTGAAGCACATCAAATATACATATAAATNTATTTAAGTAAATTAACATGCTTAAAGAATAAGCTAGTTGAAGTATGCCATATAATTGCAACTTTTAATACTTTACACATTACTTTTTAATCACATTCTTGCATATAATTGTCACATGTTCTAAAATATCTTTTAGTAAAAACTAACTATGTAACTATTATAGATTGAAAAGGGAAAGATTTGTAAACCAGGCTATCATTAGCAATGTTAAGAAATGTGCAAAATTCTGCCCTGGCTGGTGTAGTTCAGTGGATTGAGCGCCGGCCTGCGAACCAGAGGATCGTGGTTCGATTCCCAGTCAGGGCACATGTCTGGGTTGCAGGCCAGTTCCCAGCAGGGGACTCACAAGAAGCAACCATACATTGATATTTCTCTCCTTCTCTCTTTCCCTTCCTTTCTAAAGATAAATACATAAGATCTTAAAAAAAAAAGAAATGTGCAAAATTCTGATGCAAGTATTAAGCATACAGTAAACACGCATGAAGTTTTAGAGAAAAATGACCAATGACATGTTTCAGTGAAATTAAAATAAAAACTTAAACATGCCATGGACTCGAGTCCTTATTCAGGAAGCATTTAGATATTAATATATTTTTAAAAGATTTTATTTATTTATTTATGTATTTATATTTAGACGGGAAGGAGAGAGGGAGAGAAACATCAATGTATGGTTGCCTTTCGTGCATCCCCTGCTGGTAGTTGGTCTGCAAGGAACCGGCCTGCAACCCAGGCATGTGCCCTGACTGGGAATCGAACCGTGATCCTCTGGTTCGCAGGCCCGCGCTCAGTCCACTGAGCTACACCAGCCAGGGCTAGATATTAATTTTAAAGAATAATGATTTATGAGGCAATCAAGGGAGCACTGGAATAATTAGCTACTGGAAAAATTAGCTACTAGTGCAGAAGGTACAAATCTAGATTATAAGCAAGAGAGTTAAGACTGAATAAACCATTGTAAGACTTACATGTTAGATGAAGTATTAATGGAAAGAATATGGTATTTTGGGGAATCTCAAAGTTAGAGGATTTGAAAATCCTCCAATATCTTCCTTAAAAATGGACAAAAGGGGATCTTGGCTTAAGAATGCACAGTCATTTAAACCTCTGCAGCTTTGTACAATAAAAATAAATAAATAAATAAAGCCCTGGCTGGTGGAGCTCAGTGGATTGAGCACGGACCTGTGAACCACCTGTTCGCGGTTCGATTCCCAGTCAGGGCACATGCCTGGGTTGCAGGCCAGTTCCCAGCAGGGGACTCATGACAGGTAACCATACATTGATATTTCTCTCCTTCTCCCCTTCCCTTCTTCTCTAAAGATAAAGAAATAAAAAATAAAATCTTTAAAAAATAAAATTAAATTAAATTAAATTAAATTAAAAAATCCAGAAAACTATAGATCTACCATTAAAAAAAAGTCTCAATGATTTGCAAGGATATTGTAAAGAGATTTTTTTGTTTTGTCTTATTTAAAAGTTCTATTTTCCCACTCTGGGAGCTGGAACATGGGTGGTTNTGCTCCCGTCGCTGGGATGAGTCCCCCCCTGGAAGACAATGCAGACCCCCCTCTCTATCACCTGGTTGGCACCGCAGGGTCTCCACACATCCCAGCCGTCTCTTGAGATGCCCCGTCCCTCACTGGACGGACACGGGAACAAGTGTGTGAAGGGAACCCTCCATAGTGACCTCGGAAATCTGATCGGCTTCGTGAAAGAGACTATGTGTTGCTGTCAGGCAGCGATTTTCAGCCTTTTTCATTCCCTGGCAGGCATAGACAGATTACTAAAATTCTGAAGCACATCAAATATACATATAAATTTTTTGTGATCTGACCAAAATGGCCCTAATTTTGATTCATATACTATTACTGATAGTAATAATAAGTACCCTCCCTTATTGTTCCAAAGTGACTTTTTAAAAACCAGGTAACTAGACCGGTATATAAGAATTTCTGGTGCCACGAATGAACCAATGAGATGCCACCTTATTCACAAGAGCAATAAGATGCAACTCCGTAGTTTATGCCATATGTTCATTCTTCCAGACGGGGCATTTACATCAGGTGGTGATGGTTGTGGTGGCTGTTGTCATTTTTTTTACTTGACAATCTAAGGGAGAATATATCAACGCCCCTGACTGAATAGTCTGGTGTGGAATGTTTTAAAAATTCTCATGACACACCAGTTGAAAATTGCTGGTGTATGGCATCAGTAAAATTCCTGACAAGAAATGCCATGGGAAGATCATGAATTACAACAGTGGGGTTCAATTCACGGGCACAGGGTCCCTCTGACATCGGTGGGGAGGGAGGACTCTGAGCAGGCGGGGCCGGATCCTCAGCAGGCAGCACTGAGAGAGCTGTAGGAAATCTGGAGCTCCACTGTCCTGTGTCAATCTTGGCGAAAACTGGGGTGAAACCATAGCCTGCTCAAATGCTAAGAAAATGGATCAGATTGAGAGAGTCATTTAAGGTAAAGTGTATACATGTTAAATTATGACATAAAATTCATAATATAGCAGGAAGGAGTCAGAACCAAACTCAAAAGAAGTAAATTACTTAGCTGAGATCAAAGGCAATTTATTTCCGGTTATGGGGAGATGGCATAGCCATGAAGGACAGTACAGATGAATGTGAAATCGAGTGTTTGAAAGGACCTATGTGCAATGTGACCTCTTACCTAGGTGAAATAGTCCATGAACCACGTAGTGAAATTGAGAGAAAACAGGAGCCTGTGGAGAATGAACATTAATGGCAAAGGTCTGAAATGGTCTCTAGTGAGCATTCGAGAACGACTTGACCTACTAGGGTGGCCAGGGAGTTTTTAGGAAGTGTGTCCACAGATGCAATGGACTACATACTACGTCTCTGGTTTAGTGAATTCCTCTTGGGAAGCAAGAAATTTAGAGCAGGAGAGCCTCCCTCCACGATCATAAGAACTTGTTTCTAAGGTATAAACCAATGTGGACGACATAGAATAAAATTAGTTATTGTATTTTACCAAGTAGTAACCTTTTTTATTTCCCAACTACCGAAGAACTGAAGTATAAAGTCATCTTCTCGGTTTTTGCACAGTTAATAAATTCTTAACATGGATTTGAAAGTTCTATGTGGTCAGTGCCCTCACACTCAAATTCTCCATCGCAAGAATGTATCTTGTCACACCATTACTGGTTTTTCAGATTTCTTCACATTTCATTTTATGTTTAAGTCTACATTTTCTACATAAAATTACACCCCATGTCCACCGAAACCCATTGTGGCCGATGCTCTGCTTCAGTTCCAAGGCATGTAATAATTCCTACACGCAGAGTGTATTCAGAAAGACCTATAAGAGAATAAAGGAAAGAATGGGTTTTCCTATCACCTCTTCACAGTGTCCTTACCACCTTTGCCCTCTAGGCTCCAACTTTGCTTAAAGGTTATAATCTCCTATTAGTCTGGAGAATCCAATCCGATTGAATAGGGTGTAGCCCACAGATACAAGCCTCACTGATGTTAATAGGATTCAATGCAATCAGGGTGTGTCCTCAGAATGTAGCCATATGTAGATTTAGTAACTGTCTACTCAGGATAAAAGGCAGTCAAACAGTACCAATGCCTTCGCCGGTGAGAGAAGGAGCCGAACAGACGAGGACTTCAGAAGAAGAGGAATTGGCTTCTGCATGCAGCTGGCCTCAGCACCCATTTGGCATCACCACCTACTCCAGTTTGGGGTTCTGGTGAGTTCTCCAAATGCTAAGACATGAGCTGGCTCATCCCCTTAAAATGATACAAGTCATGTCAAAGCTGCCCATGATCTTTCAATTTTATTACATCGATATCCATGCCATCCCCCTCCTTTCTGATGATTTGACTCTTTGTGTTTGTCTCCTATTCTTGCCTTGAGTCCATTTCCAATTTTAACAACTTCCCCTAATCCTAGATCTTGCTGTCCAACACAGTAACTGCTGGTTTCATGGGACTGTAAATTTTAAACTCCGGAAATGTCATAGCTGAACTTCAGATCCTCCATAGCACTAGCCCAGTGCCTTACTTGGAATTCCAGTGTTCTGTATTCATGAGTCTAGCAGAGATTGGATTGTTCGATGCAGACAGAGAGAATGTCCTTTAGCTTGCAAGGTTCATTTGGCACCTCGATCTATGCCTTATGTTTTAATTTAGTTTTTGTGGATCTATACCCTTCATTTTTGTTGCTTCTGTGAATTAACTTCCTTTCATGTGTTTTATCAAGGGATATTCTTCATTTTATTTCACAAATGCCTTGAGATGGGTGGCTATATTGATTTTAATCCTTAAAATATTAACATATGTTTAAGGCAAGTGATTTATGTTAAGGTTGTTCAGCGCTGTTCCATTTCTACTGCTGCATAAGCCAACTATGTAAATGCTGGTTTTCATAATGTATTTTAAAATTTTGTGCCAACATTATTGAAAAGACTATTTTCCCGCCATTAGTTTCCAGTTGACAGGTTATGCCTTCTACAGTTGTTGTTATGTTCTGGTGTTGGTCTTTGGTTTATGAGACTGTTGCATATTCCTCTTTTAAAACTGCAGTTTTCCTCCATCTTGGAGCACAAGCCTCTTGTGTGCAGGGTCCACCATGTGCTTTAAAATAGATCTAGTGCTTCAGGTTATGGCGCTTCCATAGACAAAATTCTAGAATGATTTTAAACCTAGCTCTAGTTTCCACATTCCTGAATTACTGAATTTGGGTGTATTGGATGCTTAAAGTCACAAAAGATTGAGCTTTGATTTGTCATCCGAGCTGAGACGATATATTTTTCCACTTTAAATATTAATTGAGTGTCCATTTGTTTGGGTTTCTCTGTGGTTTGTCTTTGCCTTTATGTCTGAGCACTTGTAAACTGTAAGAGGCAGGATGCAACACTATTTCAGGTGTGTCAGGTGTTCAACCCTGGCACCTGGAATACTGTGTAACCATTTTTAGTGTGGAATAAATTGTAGGTCCTGGTGGGGATTTACCAGAATCTAAGAAAGATCAGCTCCTATGGAATTCCTTTTGTGAGCAGGTCTTGCTGGAGCTGCGACCACCTTCCCTAACTCCTATACTAGTACAGACACAGCTCAGGGTGCTTACACACAATCTTGAGTTCTACCCACAGGGACACCCTATGGCATGTGCTAGGGGTTCCATAGATAGCAAACAAGATTGAATGACAGATTTTCATCATCCTACAGAAGAAAACATTCAAGGGTAAAAAATAATGTTTCATTTCATCTGAACTTGCCTTGAAGTCAAAACTAAGAATCCTATGGTAAATTCTGGGTTAATTTTCCAAACCCTTCTCTCCTTGCAATCCAATCACTAACTAAAACCATTTATTGTGTGCCCTTTGGCACTGTGGATTTTCCCGAGTATTGAATGCATCCATGCAGATAGAACATCCTGCATTCCTGGGGGTTACCCTTTCATATCTGATTAAAAGCAATAAATGACCTTTAGGTTTGATTGGGCAAAAACGTGATAGAAGATTACTTCTAAGGAGATTATTATTTCAAGATAAAGAATTAGAAGATCAATTGACTGTAAATATGCAGAGATGTTTCTGTTAAAAGAGGGTTACCGGATTTTCTGCCATAATGGAGGTCTAGGTAGATACTCTGTGCCTCCTCATGCAACTGAAAGGATAACAACAAATTAAAAAACACAAAATAGCAGAACTCACAGAAATTAGAACTGTATGTAAGTTCAACAATCAAGGAGTTAAAGAAGAAACACAAATCCAGAACAGTAGGAGGGGAAGAGACAGGCAGCTAAAGTGGAAATGATTTCTGACAAGGCAGAATCTGGTGGGCTAGGCAGTCCTACATTTTCATGCAGAGAAACTGGGAGGAACAATACAGACAATACAAACTGGGGAGCAATACAGACCGCACAACCCAGGGTTCCAGTACATGGAAACAGAGCCTCAAATCCTCTGACTGAAAAAAACCAGTGGGGATTGTGGTGGTGGAAGAAATTCCCAGTCTCTCAAAAGAGGTTGTTGGAGAGACCCACAGAGTCCTGGAGCATACACAAACCCAGCCACCTGGGAATCAGTACCAGAAGGGCTCAGTTGCTTTTGGGTAGTGGAGGAAGTGACTGAAAGTCACCTGAGAGCCCAGCAAGCAGGACTGTTCCCTCTCAGACCCCTCCCCCACATGCAGTACCTTAATGCAGGAATGTTGCCCCACCCTGGTCAATGTGTTTTGAAATGAGGACATGTAGCTTAATCAGGTCAATAAAAAGAAGACAGGTTACACTTGGGAAGTGTGGTCTATACTCTGGAGGGGTCCCATGCAGTAGAGAAGCTGGACATCAGGAGTACTTTTGTGAAAATGCAAGAAGACGTTGTTTTAATAGTGCACCTCTTCTGATCACTTCCCTTAGAGGTACAATTCCAAGTAAGACCTAGCTGTGCTGTGTCACCCTAAAAAATTTTGAACACAGGGTATAAACCTAGTAAAATTCCATGACAGCTATTCCATTTTCTACTTATAAAACTTTGTCATATTACTAATGTTTTTGGAACCTCTGTTTCTGCCAGTTGTAAATTGGTCAAAACTATCATTAGCTTAGATATTATGGAAATTAATAAACAAATATATGTAAAGCTGTAAGTAAACAGTCATATTTAATCCACGTTTCACTTTTCCCCCATGGAGCTCAGGTACAAATGGTTGAATTAATTATTTTATTATAATGCATTACTATTACTTGCCAATAAAAATCATTTAATTATTGGTATGTTAGAGAAGAAATTATAGTTCATAAGTACTCTCTCACACATGTATGTATATCCATGTATTTGCATATATGGATATATATAAATGTGTATATATGCAATTAAAAAGTGACATTGTATCTAATGAAGATAAACAGGACTCAATTTGAGGGCTTCAGCTACTACTTGACAAATTACCAGATGGACCAACTAGATTTCCTCATAAAGTCCAGCCATCCTGTATTCTCTTGGCACCCTTCACTGACAGGACTGAGGGCATACATAACAGTTACTCTGACTCATGTTTGTTTTTTCAACTTTCTGATGCTGGGGTTTGATAGATTTAACTGAGGGGATGGGTGTATTTGATTCTGCCAAGTGGAATACAACAGTGAGTGGATTAATTCTACCATCAAATAGGTTTTTAGTTCTTTGGTATCCAGGCCCGTGAGGAACTTGAGACAGGAAGGGGTTTGGCACCAGAGGGCTCCATGGAGGTTGGGGAACAAATTGAAACATAAAAACACAACAAGAGATTTTGCAAAAAAAACCCTGCTGGTGCAAAAGGAAAGAATAATGACACCTGAGAAATTCCAGTGTTTCCCCACAGGTGGAAAACAAAGTCTACATATGTTGTGAGTCAGGGATTGCTGTGCTCAGAAATAAGGAAGGGAATTGAATACTTGTAGATGCTATAAATTCTTTAACATAGGACACTCAGTTCTCATCAGGTCCTTACCTGTAAGATATCTGTATTTTGACCTTCTTTGTAGCAAGCACAGCTACCATCCTATTACAATTGACCCTGGACAGCAGAGACTTCTGCATATTATTCCGAGAGTGCGGCCCTGGTTTCAGATCATCAGACTGGGAGCAGGGGACAAACCCTGGTGAGCACTGGGACCTTGTGATGGGCGCGACTGGAAATCAAACCCAGACTGGGGTCTCATGGCTTCTTTTTCTGTCCCCAGCCTTGCCTGCTTAGTGCTTGGACCATGTGTGAGTGAGAACCCGGAGAAGGACACCTGGCAGCTGGCCTACTGACCGTGAAGTCCCTGGTGAGTAGGGGATGCCAGTTCCTTCTGCTGTAATGTCACCCCAGGGCCATTACATGGGCAAGTTCTTCCTACTGGCAGGGATGTCCAAGTGCAAGCCCATGGAGTTCAGGCACCTGACGTCCCAATAAGTTTTCCCACAACTGTGGGACAGTGATCATGAGTCAGGGACTCATCAATAAGAAATCTCCTTCCCAACATCACACAAATTTATGCCAGGCTTGTCTAGGCTTGCTTATTCACAGAAGAGATGAGAGAAGTTTTCTTTCTCTCAGCCAGTCATGGCCTCACTGGCCAATCATGAACACATCAGTTGTGTCATTTGTTGCGATGCTCAGAGGATGGTGATGGTGGCAAATGGCATAGATGGAGGAGGAGGAGAGCATGACAGGCCAGTGGGGAGGTCACTGAGTGAGCCCGTGTCCATGGGTGATCAGGGTTAGGAGACCCACAGTGAAGACCACTCAGTGGAGAGGAGCAGGGGAGGGTTAGAAAGGAGGAATCAGTGTGTTTTCCCCCATTTTAAGTCTCTTTCAATTACCAGAGTGAATATGCACTTTTGAAAATTTCTAAGTATAACTGAAGTTTCTGACTTGCCCCATCCCATTTTTACCTCTTATTAAAAACAAAAAAGCAATACAATGTAGGGAATAGGATTTTCTTAATTGTGCTTGTAAAGCACAACATATAAAGGAGAAGGGGTGTAGTAGGTAGAGCAAAAGTTGATCCTATGTAAATATTTGAAAAACCAAGTAGACCAAAGGGAATCAAAAGGCTTGTTTTATCCTTTAGCATGGAGACAAGATAAAGCCACAAAGGAAGCAGGGATAACTGCTGGTTTAGGTCTCAGAGAAAGTGGAGTAGGGCCCCCTTGTCCCATAGCACAGTCATCTGGGATGTCCTTCAGCACAGCCTCTCAGAGGGCCCTGGCCTGTGCTGCTGAAGCCCTCCACCTCTTGTTTGTTGTGCTCACCTGAGTCCTGTAGCTGTAAGTCAGACACACCTCCTGGTATCACATTCTTCAGACTCGTTCACTTCTGAGGGGTGCTAGAGATACTTTCAAGGTTCTCTGACATTTTAATGATGTATCGAATAATGTTTTGTGTTTAATGGAGGTTTGCTAGACAAGAGATATTTTGTACCTTAGTGCACTGAGTCTTTCAACACTCATAACATGTACTGAAACCAGATTATATGTGAGGAACTGGAAATTCATGCAGGAACATCATTTCCACCAGTGGTCATGTTTTAGAAGGACCACATCATGGTCATTATTCGGTTTGTGATGAATCTATAGGGTTACTTGAAATTCATTGAAAGGAGAGATTTTGTTTTAAACTTTAAAGTGAGTATTTTCTAATCACCTGGCTGGACATTCAGGTGATTAGACCAGGTGGTTTAATGACCAGCTTACTGAAAAACCCTCAAGTTGTATTTTACCACAGTTCAGGTGAGGTGTCTTTACAATATATTATCACGAACTCAGTGTGTGTGTTTCTGTGGGTGTATCAGAAGGGCAGATACCAACTCAGCACTGACAGTTAAGTGAGTAAAACCCTGAACATAGGCTGATCTGTCCACATACCCGGCTGCCCCTCATTTTCTCAGTGCTGCAGTCTCAGCTCTTCTGCTCACTGGCTGCAACTGATCTGTGTGACCCAAAGTGTTTGTGGTCTTTTAGGAATCTGTGACCTTCTAGGACATAGCTGTTGACTTTACCCATGAAGAGTGGGCCCAGCTGGACACGTCCCAGAGGAAGCTGTTCAGAGACGTGACTCTGGAGAGCATCAGCCACCTGGTGCCCTTGGGTGAGTCATGAAACCTGTGAGTGTGTATATGTGTGTATGTGTCCATTGATTCACACATGGAGCATGTACACAGAACAGCTGCCACTGTCCCAGCCCCATTGCTGGACCGAGTCTCTCATGACCCTCATCACTGCTCAGAAGGAAGATGTTTGTTTTACATTGTGTTTTCATGAGCACACCAGAATGTCATCTTGACCACAATTTTATATCTTTTGGCTATTCTGTCTCCAACCCTGAGAACAGAATGGGGAAATCAGTGAATATTTTTAATTTATAAATGATTGATCAAGTATTTTAACATATTTATGATGTTCTCACATATTTAGAGGCTTAAGACCAGAGCATTGAAAATAAGATAAAAGGATACGTGGGCAACAACTGAGAAGGGTGGAAATGGGAGGAAGGGGGAAGCACGGGGGTGGGATAGGATGGGAGTAATAGACAGAAAACTGTACTTGAAAAATAATTAAATTAAAAAAATTGGAAAAAAGATAATAAGATAATTTTGATTATGCTTGTGGAACTTATGTTGATTCGGTTCGGTTTGAAAGTAATATTCGACCCATTCAGGAGGTGTTAACATCTCACATGTGGAGAAAACTGGGCATTCTGAATTCTGTCTTTGAACTTCACCCTGGGCATGAGCACCTAGCAGGCATCCTTGTTTCTGCCATTGGTCTGGAGCTCTTCCCAGGCTGGGGGAGGAACCGCCATGTTTTCTCTTTGGAAGGTTGACGTGGATCCCGGCTCCTGGGGTCCGCGGCTTTATGGATGCGAGGAGAGCAATTAGAATGGACTACTGAGTCCTGTGGAGGAAAAGGGATGGTATGGCTTCTCTCTCAAGGGGAGAGAGAAAGTGCAACTCTAGTTTCCACCTCCCATGTCCAAGGCCAGCCTACTGTAGCTCTGTGTCTTCAATCTCCCGCTCTTTTCCTAATAAAAATAATGGAATTTGAGTTTCTGGTTCCGCCTAAGTTCAGAGCAATCTCTTCCAGAGACCCTGCAGTTGCTGAGATACAAAAAGCATCCCTTTATCTCTGTAGGTCGGAGAAGTGTGCACGCTCCAACCCTGAAGGCACAGACAGCAGATTAGTCCGCGGACCTTGGGGTTGCCCCTAAGACTGAGTTGCAGCCCGAGCCCTTCATTCAAAGACCTGCTCTTCCAGTGAAGCTTCGTTCTACAGCGGGAGCTTTCAGGCGGGAGGTCGGGTGAAGATTATCTCCGGAGCCATGGAGGCTGCGTCTCCCCACCTAGCGGAAGAGGGACCCTATGGGGTCGGGGCTGGGCTCTGGAACCTGGGGAACACATGCTACATGAATGCCGCCCTGCAGTGCCTGACCCACACCCCGCCACTGGCCCGCTACCTGCTGTCCCGGCGGCACTCGGAGACCTGTCCCAAGCCAAAGTCCTGCATCCTGTGTGCCATGCAAGCTCACGTGACTCGGGCCCTCCTGCTTCCTGGAGACCCAATCGAGCCCTCCGAGGAGCTGTTTGCTGGCTTCCACAGACTGCAGCAGGAAGATGCCCACGAGTATCTCATGTTCACCATGGACGCTATGGAGCAAGCCTGTCTGCGCGAGCTGGGGCAGCTGGCCAGGCCCTCTCCGGACGCCACCCTGATCCGTCAGATCTTCGGAGGCTACTGGAGGTCTCAGATTAAGTGTCTCTGCTGCCACAGCGTGTCTGACACCCTGGACCCGTACCTGGACATTGCCCTGGATATCCAGGGGACGCAGAATGTGGCCCAAGCCTTGGAACTGCTGGTGACGCCTGAAAAGCTGGATGGTGACAATTCCTATGCGTGTGGCATCTGCCTGAAGAAGGTGCCTGCCTGCAGGACCTTGACCTTGCACGCTGCCTCCAAGGTCCTTATCCTGGCGTTGAAACGTTTCTCAGCTTTCACAGGCAGCAAAACGGAGAAGGTGGTGCACTATCCTGAGCGCCTGGATGTGCAACAGTACCTGTCTGAGCAGAACACAGGGCCCCTTGTGTACGAGCTCTATGCTGTGCTGGTCCACTCAGGGCGGGATTGTCACCACGGACATTACTTCTGCTATGTCAAAGCTCCAGGTGGTCAGTGGTTCAAAATGAATGACGCCAAGGTGACCGCCTGTGCCACTTCTACTGCCCTGAGCCAACGTGCCTATGTCCTCTTTTACATCCAGGAGGGTGAATTGGAAAGAGGCCGTGGCAGTGTGTCTGTGAGTGGGAATCCGAGGTGCCCGGGGACGGAGCGTAAAGTCCTGGGATCAACCCAGCAGGGCACTGAGAGTCACTCCAGTGTCACAGGTCCCGGGTTGCAGAGTCCTGTGCAAGAGACTTCAGTCCAATACAGCACCTTGGAGGAGTGGAGACAGCTCCAGGAGCCATTAAGAACCAAGGCCAAATACAACCTCAGGAAAGTCGAATGTGTCTTACCCGACAACTCGGTCATGATTCACCCACCCAGAAGGCAGGGTGGCATGCCCACGAGTCCTCCTGGACTGGAAAACTACCCACCCAATAGTCCAGGTGGGGGGAAAGCCAGGGCTCACAAGAGGAGGAAGAAGAGCACAAAGTCTCTGCGTGAGATCCAGTGATCACCATGGCCCCATGGGTGCATCTGCCTCTCCAAGGGCATTGGACTGATGACCAGCTCTGAGGACTTTCCCATGGGCCCTGTGTGAAGGGTCCACAGTGGGGGGGGAGGGCATAAAATGTGATTTTTGCAAAGTGGGACACTTGTGAATAAATGAAGTTAGTTTCCAATAGTTGATTCAGAGTGTTTGGAATTTATGAGGAATGAGGTTAATTTAGTTTTCCATTTTTCTTAATAGATTGAGTGGGTCCTGGGTGTGGTGCCAAGGGGGCCTGAGGGTGGGTGGATGTGGGCACTGGCTGGATTCTGCACCTGTGCTCCTCCAGCTGCTAGCGTGGGGGATTGACCATCGGCGTGGCAACCTGAACCCCTAGACATGGCAGGTTACAGCCTGCAGGTCCACGTGAATGGCCAGGGAGGGCAGCTTCAGCTTCTGCCCCACTCACGGGAGAAGCAGCTGGAACTCTGGTTTCACTTGGGGGATGTCGCTAAAGGGGATCAGGGTGCATCTCCTGTGTTCCAATCGTGGTGGGATCTCACACATCCACTGCCCTGGACATTCCAGTGGAACATTTCAAGACCCAGTTCATACTCTTACATTTAAAGTCAGGTCACATATTTGCCTTCAGCCTCCTCGCACCTCTTCCTGACATTGCTGAAAATTTCTCCCCTCCTCAGCCAATGGAACAATCAGGTGACCGACACAAGTGTGACCCGGGTTAAGGGTTTAAATGCTGGGAGTACATTAATCTGCACTTAATTTTTAAACTCGAAATTTTCTGTAAGTTTTGAAGAATGACATTTTTCTAAAGAAGCCATCTTAGAAGGATTTATTTTCTTTCTGCTGCACTGGCCTCTGGGATCCTTTTCATGGTGGGGAAGAGGCAGGAGCTGGGCAGGTTTTCAAGTCCTATGGGTCCAGGATTGCTCCCTGGGGTGGGGTGTGGAGACTGAGGGGCCCTGGGAGGGGCACTGAGGCCGATGGAGAATTAGGAAGGAGGACTGGGGTTGAGGGTGAGGCACTGACGTCTGTCAGTGCAAGTTGGGGCAGGGGGTTCTTGACTGAGAAGAAGGGAATGTGCAGGGACCCACAGATGGGGCCCAAGTTTGAACGTAAACTGAGGCAGGAAGTCATGGCCCTCAGGCAGGATTCTGCTGGTTTGATGTGGGCAGATGAGAGGAAGAAATCAGGGAAGGTTTCGCAATGAGAGGGAAAGAAAGGAAGGGGGTGCTGGGCTCACAAGGGGGCCTGGGGCCTGACACCATGAAAGGGGTGGGGAGAGGAGAGGTGGCATGACAGGGGCACCTGTGCCTGGTGGGGATCAGGCTCCTGGGTAACCACTGAGAAGGAGATCCTCCCTGTCTTTCTGGGCAGATCGAATGTAGCCTTGAGCTGTGAGGAGAGCGTAGATCCAATGAGGGGCAAACCAGTGCAAAAGATACCAGGGCCCTGGGGTGAAGAGGCTGAGAGAAAAGAGTGGACAGCAATTGGGCCAGAGCCCAGAGGACCACTGCAGGACTGAAGCAATGGATGGCCCCAGGCAGCAGGCTCCTCTTTTCAAGGTGGGTGGGCAGCACAGAGGCAGCCAGGACTCACTGGCGCGTCTGTCTGCCTGTGAGGACAACTTGTCTCTTCATGGGAAGAACAGCCAGACCTCTCCCAGAATAGGTCTACTCAATGTTTAGTAGCCAAAACTACTGAAATCCTTCCTAAGGAAAGTTATCACAAAGAGTGACAAGGACCCAAAATACTGACCATGACCACAGAGATAGACAATTTCAATAGGGATGTTTCAGTTAAACTAAACTGCACAGTTGGAAATTGAATTTAAATCCCCCGAAGTCAATGACAATGACCAAGTGAGGTGACTCCTAAGGTCCTGTCCTAGGATTGCGTCATATTCCATGTTCAGACACTTTCTACTTCATTCCATGTCCGTCATGCCCTCCAAAGCAGCTCGCCACCCCTGGCCCACACTGGCACCTGTCGGATGGGCATCTGCAGTGTTTGATAGTGTGGGCACCTGGGCTGTGGCTGCATCTCATCCTCTGCATACATTTGACCTCCGGGTGACCCCCTCCATTACTTTATCTTTACCTTTTGATTTACATGCCCCCATGGTAATCCTGGTCCATGTCCTGCAACTCTGGCCCCACCTTGAGGGATCCTCAGGTTGCATTGCAGAACCAGCTGAGATTTCCCCCAGCTGCCTGGGGTTCCTTCTGGCCACCCCACCTTCAGCAGCTGTCTGCCAGTGCTGGTCCTACCAAGGGACTTATCTCCCGCCCAGACACCCCAAGCCACAACCACTTGTGATCCAGACGCCCTGCGCCAGAGCCTGGTGTTACCATCTACCCTGAGGATCACCCTCTGAGGCCTGGTTAACCGGGTCCTGTCTGAAGGGTAAGTCCCTGTTATTGTGGGAATTATACAGAGCTGCACACGTGTGTAGTCTAATTTACTTATTAATTGTTCCTTTGGCTCCTCTGTGTTACCCATGGACTCTGTTGGAATTTGGAATGTTATCAATAACGTTTCTTGTGAGAATTTTTCCTAATCTGAATACGTGTAACTACCAACT
The DNA here is from genome assembly GCF_014824575.4 of Sturnira hondurensis. Taxonomy (NCBI): domain Eukaryota; kingdom Metazoa; phylum Chordata; class Mammalia; order Chiroptera; family Phyllostomidae; genus Sturnira; species Sturnira hondurensis. Next base: position 36,691 of record NW_028087067.1, read on the forward strand.
TTTTAATGTTCCATATTTCAATTAGAGTGTTCCATACATTGTTTCCAAAACACTCTCCAAAGGCTTTCTCAACGGAGCACGATGAACTAGTTTATTGTTGTTTGAAGGGTGTTGTCAGTAATTATTTTTCATGTTATAGCGTATGTTACCTAAGAATATTGGTATACAAATTTATACTACTTATATGAGTGTACAATACAGGGATTGGCATTTTTGAAACTCACCCATTAATTGTAGTGGGTAAGTTTCAACTTCCCTCCCATCCCCCTACTGTGTAAAGTACATTTATTTTTTGAAGTTGGGTTATACATGTAGCTTTAGCTGCCTCCCCTTCTTCCTCACCCATTTCAGAGGGAGACACAGTGCCACTGGGTATTGGATTTTGATTCTTGAAAATTGTGTAATCCATAATGAATAGAATGAAGCAATGACTTCTTATAGGATGACGTTTTCTAAAGGAAGCCATCTCAAAATGGGTCTACTCTCTCTCTGTTGAATTACCGTCTGGGACCCTCTTCTGGAGCCCTCAGAGAGCCCCTGGTCACAGGTCAGGGTGGAGGAGAAGGCAGGACTTGGGTACGTTCTCAAGTCCTACAGGTCTGGGACTGCTGTCTGGGGTGGGGGGTGGAGATTGAGGGGTCCTGGGAGGGGCGCTGAGGTTTCTGAAGGATTATAGAGAAGGACGTGTGTGGAGAGAGAGGCACTGAAGTCTGTCTGTGCACCTTGAGGGGATGTTCTTGACTGAGAGGAAGGAAATGTGCAGGGACCCACAGAAGGGGCCCAAGTTCTGAAGGTAAACTGAGGCAGGAAGTCAAGTTCCTGTGGCAGGATCCTGGTGGTTTGAAGTGGGCAGATGAGAGGAAGAAAGCAGGGAAGGTTTTGGAATGAGAGGGAAGGAAAGGAAGGGGGGTTCTGGGTTCACAAGGGGGCCTGGGCCTGACCTGAAGGGATGTATGAGAAGAGGGAAGGGTCCAGGACAAAAGCACCTGGGCTTGGTGAGGACCAGGCCCCTGGGTAACTGTTGTGGACCACCTTTCCTGGTTTCAGGAATTGTAACTCTTCCCCCTGTGGCTAAGGATGAGTGAGCGATGACCTCTGGAATGCGAGCTGCAGGAGAAAAAGCTTGTCTCTGATAGCAAATGCTGCCTCAGTTTCCTCTCTGCTCCCAAAGCATGGTCAATGTCCATGGCAGGCACTACCCCTCAGAGAGGGGCAACGTAGGCTAGACACAATCACTTGGGAGGCCATCATGGAAGGACTCTGGGGGCTGCGGCAAAGAGAGAGAGATGGACCCTCGTCCTGCAAGCTACCGTGACATAGCCCGAGTCCCCATTTCCTTCTGGGAGAAGTGCTCCTGGCTCTAATCCACTTAAGCCTAAAAACCTATCCTGGGGAAGGCAGTGTAGCCCAGTGCTGGAAAGGGTGGTAAATCAGGCATAAGAAAGAATTTGTAAAAATCCTGTGAAACCTGCCTTCTTTAGAGTCCTCTCATTTGAATGATAAGTGTCCAAGCAAGAAGTATTATGGCTCATTAGCTATCTTACCTGACTGAGAATAAGCCCTCATAGTTCTTTGAATGCTATCTATTGCTTGATCCTTACCTGTATTCTTGTGCGAATGAACCCAATAAAAGCCCCTTAAGAATGGGGCTCTTGGCCCTTCCCCTTGGAGGGATCAGCCACATTTTCTCCCCAAGCAGATCATGTCTTGGTAGTTTACTTTCATCCGTGGCAAACCGAGGGACTTTGTGGGTAAAGTTGCCCCCACAGGTAACCACTGAGAAGGTGACCCACCCTGTCATTGAGGGAAGATCAAATCTATCCTTGAGCTGTGAGGAGAGTGTAGGTCCAATTGGGGCAAAACCAGTGCAGGGAATCAAGGGCACTGGGGTGAAGAGGCTGAGAGAAAAGAGGGGACAGGAATTGGGCCAGAGTCCAGAGAACCACCGCAGGACTGAGGCGGAAGGCCCCTGGCAGCAGGCTCCTCTTTTCAAGCTGGTTAGCCGTCTCAGAGGCAGCAAGGGGTCACCCACGTATGTCTCTGCCTGTGCGGACAACTTGTCTCTTCCTCAGGAAAATAGAAACTCCTCTGCCAGAAAAGATCCACTCAATGTCTAGCAGTCAGGACCACTGACATCCTTCCTAAGCAAAGTATCATGAAAAGAGTGACAGAGACCCGTAGTAATGGCCATGACAACAGAAGTAAATACTTTTATTAGTGATGTCAACAATAAAGTAAGTAGATGGAAATTAAATTACAACCCTCCCCCCCCAAAGTGAATGACGTGGCCCAGTAAGGGGTCTCCTGAAGTCCCTGTATCCAGTGTCCCTGGCGTGCACCAGGCCCCTTGTCCTCTGTTGACAAAGGGATGCAGCAGGACCCAACCACAGCTCCTATTTGAATCTCTCCAGCCCAGTGCTAGTGGGCAGAACTGTCAGCACACATCCTGTCCTGCCTCCCAGGACACTCAACAGCTTACAGTGAGTGTGTTAGTGTCTGACACCGTGGGCACCCTGCAGGGCAGGCAGCTCTCCCAAGCTATATCCGACCCTCCCAGACTCTGAACACTCTAAGGACGTGTCCAGCAGGACGTCATCCTTAACTGTCCAGGGACTCTGCCCTCCCTTCCTCCTGGGAGTATCGCCTAGTCTTCTCCTCAGTTCCCAAATGTCAGCCCATTGCTCTGGCCAGTGACTTCCTCTGGGATCTGGGCCCAGCAGGAGTGCACTGAGAGAGCACCCAAGCATCTGGGCCTCTGTGGAGGAGCTAGACAAGTATGCTTTCAGGGGGTGGGTGCCTTCTCTGAGCTTTCCCATTGAGGGGGCAACCTCTTCTTGGACCCCTGAGGCAACCTAGAACATTTAGAGGCACAGTCCCAGGATTGCCTTTAGGCCCACTATTCATCAGAAGCAGAGGCCCCCTGTTCACCTAAGCTGATCTGGTCCTGGCTCTCAATGGAAATGAAGAAGGAAAATCACACAGGTCGTTCAGTCCTTCAAGAGGTCAGACTTGCAGCTGACTTCAACCTGGGTGTTTGGGGGCAGAAACCTGTAAGGTCTTGGGCAGATGGTAAAATTCCTTCCTCATCATCCTCACACAGGGCTTTTCATTTCCCCACCCTGCCTCTACAGTGGAGTCCCTTGGGGAGATATTTTCTGGGGAATTAGGGTCTCAGTCAATCCCATCCTTTGGAGACTGCACTAGGGGTCAGAGCACAGGTGAGCCCAGGGCATCCTGGGAACATTTCTCCTGGGTGTTGAGGTTCAGTGTTGGCATTTGTTGAAGTACAACATTCCCAGCCCTGGGGACAGAGTGGTAAAATCCCCTTTATGAGAAGCCTCATTTTGCTTCAGGAAAGCACATTGTGTTCCTTATTTTAAAAATAAATAATCAGCTTGCATGATGGCTGATAGAATTAGGGATTCACCTTCTCATAGAATAAGTAGCTAACTACAGGTCAAAGTGTTACAGAAAACAACTCAGCCGCTTTCGGGTGTACGGAGTGGAACTTTACTTTATGCGTGCAGACCCAAAGAAGTCAGTCTCCAAATTCTGGCACTGAGTGGCCGGGGAGCAGTTATTTTTATAGAGGAAGGGAGGGCCCATCCTTTGGACCATTACTTCTGGCAGGAAAGCAGGAGGCAGTTACAGAAGCAGAAAGAAGAGAATTATCTCTGGTATGTAGACAATAAACAGTCCAGAGATGCCAAAAGAGGCTTTTGGCCTATTTGGGCCAAAACAAGCCACTGGGCTGCAAAAACAAATCACTCTCTAGTCACTGTGTTGTGTCTTAAAATAGCTATCAATTTCCCCCAACAAAAGGTCAAAGAGCTGCACCCAAGAGAAAGCTGTTTCTGACTAAAATGAAGCAAGAAAATATTATTGACACCTCTCTGCCTAAACAGTCAACAACCTACACAAAAATGGACAAGATCCCTCAAAACTTCAATTTACCAAAATTCACACATGTATTGGCAGAGAATCTGAATGTGTCTTTATCTTTTTCAGAAATGGAAATTTTTTATGAAACAAAGGATGGTTTCTCCTTAGGATGTACGAAGATGGAAAGAACACATTTCCACATCAGCCAAACGCACACCAAAGTGTAGGGTGGGCTGCAAATATTCAGTGTTTCCAGAAATCACCGGAAAGCTGAGCCACTGGTGGCTCACTCTCCCCATATGGAAGATAAAAGTGGGAACTCCAAGAAAAGGAAGACATGAGCACTCACTTGCCTGAGGCAAATTCCACCAGACACCGGGGTGAAACGATTCAGGTAGGTCTGTGAGGTCGTGCTAAGAGCAAGTGTAAACTAGAAAGAGAACAGCGAACACCTTTGGCATCCAAGATCTTTCTCATGGACCTCACCAGGTGCTCACAGAAAGATGACAGAACTCAGAAGGTGGCCTGAAAAAAGACCCCCATCCACATAGGCTGGAGTAAGAAGCCACGAGGAAAAAGGCACAAAATTCTGCCAGAATCCTTCCTTCCTCCCCAAGAGATTCAGGCAGAAAAACCTCCTTCACAAAGGGAATCTTCAGACATTTTCTCTAAGCTGACGTAAGTGTGGTAAAGAAGAATTTTCAGCAGGAGAATTTTGGCTATATACCCCCAATGTCCCAAGGTTTGCCTGCCATTCTGTCCCCTTGTTCTCCAACTACCTGTAAGTCACCCCCTCTCAACCATGAAATTTAACACTCTCTTCCCCCCTTTTCTGCTTTGTCCAAATTGCCTTAAACTCAGCATTTCCTCATAGCCTTTGAAATTTTCATGTGCATGTATTCCAATTTTGACTTTCTCCTGTTAATCTGTTTCTGTTATACTGATTATTAGCCCAGCCAGAAGAGATTAGAAGGTGGGAGAAAAAGCCTATTGTCTAGGCCCCATAGTGCCTTTTTAGAAATATGTGAGTTTTATTAAGACATCTAAACTGTCGCCATTCTGTTGTCTGTAGCATTCCCTCATGGTACTCTTTATTTCTGTAGGGTCGGTAGTAATGGTCTCTCACTTCTGGTTTTAGTAATTTGAGTATTTTCTGTTTTCCTTGGTCAATCTAGCTGGAGGTTTAGCTCTCATGTTGATCATTTTTTTAAAAAAAAACGCTTTTTGCTTTGGTGATTTTCTTTATTGTTTTCTTAGTCTCCGTTTCATTTATTTCCACTCTAATTTTCACCGGGTCCTTCAAACCAAGTGATCAAGTTTGCATCGCTGCTCAGAGGACTGGCACTTTTGACCTTCATTGTGTGAAGCTAGAATTGCATTTCATAAGGTGAGAGGTACACAGTCAACCCTTCAGGAACATTCCATGCTGCACATGTTAAAGTGACCTCCAACATTCTCATTCACCAGCATGCAGGAAAAAGGGCAAAGGTGGGCATGGCATTAACTGAATTGGTGGGAGTTGTTTCGTAAATACACCGCATGTGCTAGGATCGAGAAAGGACCATCTGTTGGTCTACCAAGCAGCTGTGTGGAAACAGCTGCTTATCATGCTCTGTGGAATCCTAACTCCACTATCACCAATGGGCTCCTGTCTTGTGAGGTCCATTCACACAGATAGATCCACTCAATGTGGCAGTGGTGTACTGGCTCAGCTATGCCCTTTAAGAAATGACTCGGGGTCTCAATTTCTTCCAACATAAAGAGAGATCATAAAACACACTTCATACAGGGATCATATGTCACGTGAGGAGTGTGTGGGAAGTTTCATCCATCATCAGACTTGCTACAAAGAGTATAGACAGTGGTAGCGTTTGATCAAAACTCAGGAGACATACGCGTCCTCAAGCTGCTAGGTACCCACACGTGCCTGGTGTTTTTCAAGATTATCTTTAAAAAGAAACAAGGACACAAAACAAAGGGAGAGAGGAACAAGAAGGACCCTGACACCCATGCATTGCATGGCTCTCTTAAGACACAGAACTTCTCTTCACCTTCTTCGAATATCCAGTCCTGCTTCCGGGGCTGGGAGAGCACGGGTCTGGCTCAGTAGATCCTCAGACGGCAGCAGAAGTAGTTCAGTGTGCAGCTGCCAACCACCTTCTCATCCTCTTTGCACGTCTGTCTGCACTTTCCCCGGCCCAGTCTGCACGACTCACAAGAAGCAAATTCACCTGGACCGAGAAAGAGCTGCTCATGGGCCTTTCCTGGGGTTCTAGGAACAGGGACAAGGTCGAGGGCCACCAAGGAGAAGGGGTGTAGTTAGGACTAGAGACAGTGTTTTCAAGAACCAGCCTAGATATGTCAAAGAGCTCTGCTGTTTTTAAAAAGGAGTGGGAGAGAGTTCATTTTCCAGCAAGAGCAAGGTAGCACCCCTGTTCTCCTTGTGTTTCCAACGCCGCCTGGTCAGAAGGAGGCACCACCAGCATCGGAGAGATTAGGGAACCCTCACAGTGGCACAGAGGCTCAGCAATGACAGTGGGAGGGACCCCGCAGGGCTGTGGAAGGACCTTGGAGGAGGGATTGAAGCCTCAGGTTCAGTTCTTGTCCAGGTCTGGTAATGGCCATGTGTCCTCAGGGAAGTGCCTAACCTCAGCCTTCTCTGTCAAGGGCACGTGCTGTAAATATTGGTCTGCACTTGAATTTTTTAGTGGTGAAATGGAATAAGTTGTCTGAAACTATTTTCCCAAACACTGCTCACTCAGTGAGCTCTTTTTGTTGGTGCTTAAAACAACTTTCCTCCATGACCACAAAGAACATTCAGGCAACATCCATGGGCCCAGTGTCTTTGCCACCACAGGAAAATTCCCTTGCTCATCTGCTTCCCCAGGGCCAGCATTTAGGGTGTTACTCCCTATTTTCATTCCTATTAACCACCCTCTTCCAGTAACCTCAGAGCCATATTGACCCTTACAGGTGGGAGCCGCCTCATCCCTGCCCTGCCCCCTACCCCATGCACCTGCGCAGCTCCTTTTTTCAGCCTGGCATTCTCTGCCTCACTCCCTGCTCCTCCCTCTCCGACGGCAGCCCAGCAGCATTCCTGGCTAGCCTGAGTCCGGTCTTGGGGCTCTGTCCTAATCTTGAACCCAAAGATGGTTCACAGTCCTGGTAAGCATTGCTTACCTTTCCCGGTGTTGGAAAGTACTGTGCTCCCTAGGGACCACCTGCTTTATCCGTTTCTGAAGTTTACTGTCCGAGTCAAAGCCATACCCCCAGCCTTTGCTCTAGCAAGCCCAGGTTCACATCACCCCCTCTTCTTCTTGATGCTGTGCACTCACCACATCTGGGACAAAACAAAGTCCCTGGTGGCTTTGCCTCTAACCTACATTGGGAATGAGGAAAGACAAAAACTGAACTTCTATTGCAGATGCCCTTCTGCCAACCTCAGATGCCACCAAACGCCTCCCGACGACACTTACAAAGAACCAGCATCGTCTTCTCTATCCTGTGCCTTCTCTGCAGTACAATTCTGAGGCTCCTAGGGCCCTCCACTCGGTGACTAAGTCTCAGACTCCTCAATTCCCTGTTCCTGTCTAGCTCCTAATTTTATGATTTTTCTACTGATAAGTGTCCACGTCCTTCCTCACCTGGATCTTTTGCGTAAGCATCACACATGGTAAGTGCTAAGCCAGGCTTCTGTAAGCTCCACCTCTCTCCACCTGGATGTGTGGAAGTCTGTGCTTTGGGGGCTCAGCCTGTTCTCCTGTGTGATGCAGGGGAGAATCAGCATCTTCAGCCTTAGATTCAGGTGAGACACAAAATGATGTGGTGTTTCCAATCTGGCCTACTCTGGAGTGCCAGGGATTATCTCTGCAAGGCCATTGGCTGCAGCACAAGAACACCCACTCTCCCCCCATCGTCCTGAAAACCCTCTCTGGAGATGTTTACACGTAGGTGGTACCCACTGGCTTAGGCAAAATGATTCCATATGGCAGCACTTTTCAGGGAGTGCATGGTCCGAGTGTTCCATCCTGTGCTGCACAGTGTGTTGAAAACCCTGTATTCCGCCTGTGCTTAACAGTAATGTCGGTGCTACACTACCAGGCTGAGAACCACAGAATTAAAACTGAAGACTCTGATGTCTTCAGTTGGGAGCCTGGCTTAGCATTTACTATGTGCGACACCTGGGCAAAGTTTCTTAATAGCTCATCTATATCCCTGTTTCATTATCTGCGAAAATGGGTGATTATGATAGTACCTACTTCCTAGGGAAGTTGTGTAAATGCAATGAGATAATCCACATCAAGTTGTCAATAAACTGCCAGGTGCATAGTGAGAACACTCAATGACTAGTATCAGCCTTAATTTTTCTCGCTCTGAAATTCTGTCTGAACATTTTTTTATTTTGTTTGCAACTCCTTAACGACCTTTTTTTTCATCTTGTGTATAATACGCTTTATTTCTCTATAAGTCCACCAAAAAAATCCCCCATGGGCTGTTCATTAAGAACAGCTCTTCTCTAAGGGGGGTGAGTTTTCACTCAGTAGTTCTAGAACACTCCTTTATTAGGCCCTCTTAGACCACCGGCATGCATTTGTCTCATGCTGCACTGGATTTGGGAAAGAGCCTGTAAGAGGTGGACAACACGTCTCCAGGACAATGCTCATCGGCCAGTCCAGGCTTAATCCTGTGACCTGGGTTTAGCTTGACCTCATCATGAGCTAATGACAGTAGCCACCAGGTCCAAATCTCTGTGGCCAAACTTATAATCCAGTCACAAAAAGATTTTCCTGTGAAATGGAAAATCCAGGTAGGATGCTGGGAACAAGAGGAAGAAAAGTCAAGCATTAGCGAAGTTCAGGCAGTTATATTTTCACTGCTATCTGTATCACTCACTTATCTCCAGAAGTGAGAGGGAGCTGACCAGCCAGAGTCCCTAAAGTAAAATCAACACACGGGACTGAACTTACCTCCTGGGAAGGGCTGGGAATATTCGAGTCCTGCCCAGCACCCTAAATCAAAACAAAGCACATATTGGAAATCAAGGTCAATGCAGGGAACAGCACCATATGAAACAGTATCCTCAACCCCACAGACCTTCTGTCAGGGAGAGCCCATCACAGGGGCTGCAGATTGAGTCTACTGGTAACCAGGAAGAAGTGTTTTTTAGAAAGCAAAGTTGCCATTTGCTTGTATAAAATTCATCAGCAAGTTCAAGACACTCCCATGAGAAGCACAGCGGGGAGCTGACCATTCCTCTCAATTTTAGGGTGGCACATAGAAGAATCATCAAACCTTATGCTTTGCCATCAAAATCCCACCCATTCCCCTTTACCTGATGGACATTGAGCCAATATGAAGAAAAAGACAAAGACAAAATACAATAGCTTCCTGCTCAGGGCCATGGCTGGTGGAAGACTCTTCAGGACAAGGGCACAAAGCCTTCTGGAGGGGACAAGAGGCTCATTTATATTTGAAAGCAACGAGGTCTGCTCTTGGTCAGCGAAGTGAATCAACAAAGAAAGCACACTTTCATGCTCCATTTCCCAAGTTCAAGGGCAATCATGATGGATAATAGCCCTCGGTCTCCCTCAAACCTGACATTGGGGGGACCTGCCCTAGGGGAGTGCAAAGAACACCAGGCCAGGAGTTGAAAGACCAGGGCCACGTGCAGCTGCACCCTACTCTCCAGGAAGTAGGAGGGTGCCCCTCCTGTACCAAAGGAGAGCCTGCTGCTCTTCCGTCGGCCTCTCCCGGCTGCTGCTGGACCTGACTGTGGTGACGAGGCAAACAGTTGGAGCACCTGGAGGGCAGAGAGGGAGGCCTGGCCCAAGCTCCACAAGGTGAACTGTTCCTGTAGTGGCTTTCGTTTCTGTTGTCTGTACTTGTCCCTTGGAGAGAGGAGGGAGCGCAACCAGGGCAGCCTGAGTCCTTGAGCCTGTAACAGCGGCAGGCGCTATCACCACATCCTTTGAGTTCACTAAGAACGTGGCTGTCAGAAGTCATAGTCACGTCACTGCACCCCCAAGTCGGTCCCATCCCACTGACCATGCCTGTGCGATGCTCTGTCCTTCGTTTCTGGGATAAAAAACTGGGTGACTTACAGATGTAGACTCGAACATCAACAGACTGACTTTTTAAGTACACAACCTTGAATGGGGCACTTCATTTTTTTGAGCCTCACTTTCCTCACCCTTAAAATGAGGATGTGATAATGATACACCCTTCATAGGATATTGGGAGAGAACTACCTGAGATCACGTGTAGTACTTACCAGAGTGCCTGGCTGTTGGGTCTAGGACTCCACTCACTTTCCTCTCTGCCCAGCATGGAACCCAACACTCCGTTAACTCCTTTGCAGGTCCACTAATTCCTAAGGAACTTTTCCTAGACTACAGAACTCGACAGAGCCAATCGTTGAGTTTGTGTCCATGCTTTGCCCATGGTTCAGCCCAGGGTTCAAGAAGACAACCTAAATAAAATCTTTTAAAAAAAAGCCCTGGCTGGTGTAGCTCAGTGGATTGAGCGCAGGCCTGCAAACCACATAATCGCGGTTTGATTCCCAGTCAGGGTACATGCCTGGGTTGCAGGGGACTCACAAGAGGCAACCATACATTGATATTTCTCTCCTTCTCTCCTTCCATTTCCCTCTAAAGATAAATAAATAAAATCTTTAAAAAAAAGACAAGCTAATATGTGTGTACTAGGGGCAGAACAGAGCCTAATGCCTTTTACCATGTACACATTTTTAGCAACCCTAGCCAGGCCATTTGGTGGTCTCATGATGAGTGTGGTCACACAGCCCTTCCCTTGCCTTGGGGTTCACTGCTCTGTCTCACTGCATAAAAATCCTGGAGTTTACCTTTGACCATCTGCTTTGTGGTGAAGGCTGATGGGGCCTCAGGAGCACGCTGGAGCCTTGGAGCTTGGCTATCTTATGTTCCTGCAGACCTTCCATCCTCATCTTCCTGGGAGGGCTCCTGCCCTGTTTCTGGGCCCACCTGGCCTCCTCCTTTCTACTCCCACCCAGGAACAGCTGCCACTACTATCTACCCCGGCTGGGACCTGGGTCTCAGGACACAGCGGGGCCTCGATCCACCCCTCTCTGAGCTGACAGGGCCAGAGCACACATGAGCCTCTCCCCTCTCCACTTTAGTACCACTGCCTCACAGGCTGGGCTCTCCTTGGGGGCCACCCAGTCACCATGGTAGCAGCGGCAGGCCCATGGGAAGAAAAAAATGCCTGGCCTGACTTTCTCTGGGGCAGGGCACACTGGTCCAGCTGCAGCTGGCAGGAGGAGACTACTCAGTAGGCAGTGGGGCCCCTGCCTGTGTGCAGAGTGTCAAGGTGGGGCCCCTTCCCAGGCGCCTGTGAGGGTCTGCAAGTGTCCCTCGAGTATTTCCGGGCCCAAGGGAGTAGGACATTAAATAGCAAATAAAAAAATATCACAACAGGTGGAGAGTGTTGGGAGGAAGGGAGGAAGTTTCTGTGGTGGATAGCATCTTTCCCCTGCTTTTTGAGCATGGGACTGTGAATTTTCTCTCTGCACTAGACCCAGCAAATTATGTAGCTGTTCTTGACCCGGGGTGGACTTTCACTCTTAGAAAAGTAAGATGGCCGTCAGCACCTTGAAACTGCCTCGCTGTAAAGGCTTGTCCCCATTGTGGAAATCTCAGGGCCTCCTGTTCTGTCACTGGCCACACCTGGCCCCTGCAGGTTGCTCTTCACGTTACTTCTTTAGCTCAGAGCTCCCTGCTTTCTGGTTCCAAACTCAAACTCTTCCACGTCCAACTGCTTTGAGCATAGAGCCAATAAGCATTTGTTTGGCCGTTTAGGGCCTGCCTGCTTCGCCTGCCACACAAGACTGCACCCACTCTGTGCAAACCAACACTGTAGCCCTGGAAGACTCCAGATGGCTGCCACCCTCTGAGTTCTCTGACCTCCAGCTCCCACCTTGCTGCTGAGTGACGTCAGCTGGACTCCTGATCCCAGGCTTCTCTGAGTTTTCCCTCAGCTTTGGGGTGGTGGCCTCAGGCCACCGTTTCTAGAAGGTCCCCTCCTGAAAGGTCCGCTCCCCCCATGCAAACCCAGCCATGCTTGCTGGGTGACCGCCGCCCCCTCAACAAGCCCCCAGCCCTGGAATTCACCGCACTCCTACGCAGAGACTTCACTCGTCAAATGCGCCTTCCTCTTCCTGGTGAGGTGTGAACAGGAGGCTTGCAGCACAGCACGTCCTTCAGGGGGGTAGGTGGCTCTTTGTGAGAGCTCTGACTCTACACTGTGACCCGAATGTTTATGCCACGCCCCTGCCCCCCCACACACACACACAACTCTAGCATTGCAACCCTGACTCCCGCAGTGATGGTGTGAGGAGGTGGGGCCTTTGAGAGGTGAGTATGTGCTACTCCCTCGTGAATGGGATTTGTGTCAGGTCCTGAGAAGAGAGACCTGGGAGATTCCTGTCCCCTTGGGCCACAGGAGGACAAAGGGAGAAGTTGCTACCTGCAACCTGGAAGATTGGCCCCCCGATCTTACACCCACGGCCTCCAGAACTGCGAAACACGAGTGGTTGGTGTTCCTAAGCTGCTGGTGTCTGGTGTTTTGTTACAGCAGCCAGAACAGACTGAGATGGTGGCCATCCTGGTTTAGAAGAGAAGCCGTGGAAACCCTACCATGAAGGAGCATGTCCATCACCTGGGGAGCCCTCGCTGGTGCCAGACGAACAACTCCGACTGTTGCACCCCTCACTTGCTGAGAGAGACCCACTTTGTGACGGCAGAAATCAGTGAGCTAATGAGGTAATAAGTGAAATAATGAAGCTGTGTGTAACTGAGACTGTCTGGGGATTTTTGTCTCTTCTTGTAGATTTAAACCATTTTTATAAAGTTTAGAAGGGAAAAGAGAAAACTTGTATTTTCAGTCTCTCATCCTTAATTGGATTATTCAAAATTTATCATCGATGTGCCCAAAAGATGCTTAACAAAAATGTCATGGCGACCAAGGCTAAGGATAGATGGGATAGTCCATAACAGGCTTTTCAAATGAAAATTTTCAGTTTGTAATGATTTTAGATGTACTGAAAAGTTGCAAAGATAGTACCGAGTCCTTAGGTTCCCTTCCCCACCCACCCCTAATGAAACATCCATGTTAATAATTATTAATGTTAATAACCATGGTACCTGTTCTTATGTAAGATTTTGAAGGATATATATACATATATATATATGACAATTAAAATAGTATATATGCACACACACACACATGAAATCTCAGTCAAGCATCCACTAAGCTCACAACTCTCCAGGGAGCCATCTGAGAATTACCTGAGATGATGAATGTGGCATTTACAGTGTGCAGCACATGGGAAGAGTCACCTGTGTGAAAATACATGGTGACAAGAATGCTCAGTGACACAATCGCCAAGTGGGCACAGCTCAAGAATGCTGCAGCTGGCATGCAGGCTCCCCTGAGCCCTGGGCACCCCTGGCACTGACACCCTGTGGTGTCATTGCACACAGAAGCATGCTGAGGTGACAAAGGCGCGTAGGCAGGGTCCCAGCTCCTGCCTTCCTGCTGACTCACACGTGTACCCTTGGTTGTCTGTGCACACCCTACTCTATCCTCCCTCCATCCCCATTTTTTCCTTGGGAATTTTCCAGAATTCAAAAAAAAAAAAACCCTGCTGAGCTGCCAACTTACACCCACTGAGGTCTGTGGGCTCTACGCCCACAGAGTCACCTCAGCTATGCCTCAGCGATCAAGATGGTGCTGGGCTGCAAAGACGTATAAATGTGGGTGTTGGCTTCATTGTCTCGTGAACGCGGAGCTGACCTGAAACTGACATATTGTTTTCACATCTCTGGAGACCCTGCACGTCATGAGGATGTTCCTCTTCCTCTTTGCTGTTTTCTTCTTTCTGGCCCCAGGTAAAACGAGCACCTTTGCAGGAGGGTAAAAGAGGCTGTGGCCCAGGGAGGGGCTCTGCCTCAGGGAGGACGTGGCCAAGATCAGCTCTGGAATGTGATGGCCCTGCAGGGGGCCACTTGCTGCAGGGGGTGACTGTCCCCTCCTGCCTCTCCGTAAATCCTTTGCATTTCCCACTGTTATCCAGGAGGGGCTCTCCCAGGTGTGCAGAATTACAGGTATGCCCAGAAAGACGCCTTTAGGGCCCAGTCTCATGCTTACCAACCCAAAGAAAAGACTTTAAGAAGATTGAAAGTGAGGGTAACCATCAATGAATCTTTAAAAAAATAGTTGTGATAAGGGTGAGGACAGATAAGAAAGACAGAGACGGGAAGCGATGGAAGATAGGAGGAGTGGAACCTAGAGATACTCTATTCGCGCCAGCCATGGCAGTCAGTAGGAGAAAGAGTAAAGCCAGCTACCATTCCTCGGTCACATGCTGGGTAGCCGGACAGCGCGACATAAACTTCACACAGTTCTCCAGCGCAGTGCCTTCAAGGGAAACTCCGCCCCACCTCTGATTCAGTGACATTCAGAGCAACTCTTTCGGTTTGGAAGGGCCACGTAGCATCTCCTTTGCAGACACAGAACCTGAGGCTCAGAAGGGCTGAGCAGTTGCTCAAAGTCCTGCAGATGTGAAGGAGTGGCCAACATTTGAGCCCCTGTCTGTGTGGCCACAGTGAGAGGACTTATCTGTCCCTGTCAGAACTCTTGCCCTTCTCCCTGCTCCTGGGAACCTCTGAGGGATGTAGTTTGGTCCTCCCCAGAAATGGAGTCTAAGACTAGACTCACACCAGGTTCCAGAGAGCAGAGGGAAGGGCTTTTCCGAATTCACAGCGAGCCCAAGTTCGCCCCCGATGCTGGTGAGGGCTCCCGGGCTCAGAGCCTCCAGGCCCACTGTGCGTGCCTGTGTGCAGTAAGCCTGTCAGGGGGGTGGGGGGTGGGACCCGGGGCTCTCAGTGAGCTGCTCATTCTGCCGGCAGGATGCACATTGGAAACTCACCTACGTACCATTTTCACATCACTCACACTTAACGTCTAACTAGCCAACACAATAAAGACCACATGATGTAAAGCTGATACTCGTAAAGGAAAACTTACTTATGGGTGTGACTGAGGTAGGCACACCTGCACAAACAGCTACGTTGACTTCCAGGTGGGCATCTGTGAGCCCCCACTGGGGGCCCTGTGGGCACAGATGCTCTTTCTCATCTCAGGGCCCTTCTCTACCGGGGCCGTCCCTGTGAACTGAACCCAGGACAAGGACTGCTGTCCACTGAGGTCCAGGACCTCTAGCCTGAGACAGCCTCACAGTTAGGAGGGCAGGGGCACCGTCGCTCACTGAGCTTTCCAATTCTGGGGTGTTTCTCCTTATGGACTTATGTGCTCACAAAAGATGCAATTCATACACAGGCCGAGACCGGTCTATCGGGCTGAGTGAATGTCAATGCTGCATGTGGACATTAATTGCGGTCCGTGCCCATCTGACCCTTTGGTTGCAAATACCCCCCTAGGCCACTCAGAACTGTGGATTCTGATGTGTCTGAGGGCCACTACAGGTACAGCCCTCCAGCCAGCCCCGGGCCTCTGTGCAGACTGACACAAGGGGGGGCTTGGAGAGCCCCCACCACACTCCACTCCCAGGTCTTGAGTGCAGCTGATGGAAGTGGAGGAGAAATCAGACTGGCCCTTTCTTAGCAGTCTCTTTCCTTCTACCCACCTCAGGAAAGCGTTTTCTTCTACATATTGTATTTATTCTTCCTCACCCCCATCTCGGCTATTTCCCAGCCTCAGGCTGCGCTCTCCCCTCACCAAGGAGCACTTTGAGAGTGTTGGGAAAGTTCCTGACTCGGGAGGTATTTATAGGGAACAAATGGATCGTGACTTACCCACCAACAAATTGTGATAAAAGAACACTAGCGTTTGTTTTCTAAGGCCCCCAGGACCCTGGGAGGCAAATCGGTTCTTCCTGGACCAAAAACTCAAAGAGAAATCTTCCCCCTGCCATCTCATGGGGAAAGCATTGTGCCAACTTGTGAAGAATCTTCACGAACTCGGTACCGACCTGCCTGTGCCTGGTAACGAGGCTTTACCTGACACGAGCATTAATCCAGGTGGCTCCTTCCCTTGTTAGCCAGGAATGCATTTTTCGACGAGAAATGCTACAAGCTTAAAGGGAGATGCGTGCATTCTTGTCAGAAAAATGAAGAAGTTGTCGCTCTCTGCCAGAAGGCTCTGAAATGTTGCCTCATGCTCCAGCCGTGTTTGAGATGATGAACCCTGAAGACTGGGCTTCCTGGAGAGCTCAGAGGGCCGGCGGTGCCTTCTTCTCTCCCTGGCCTCTTCCCTCCCCTAAGACACTTCAATAAAAATGAATGACTGACTTTTATCAATTTGTCAAGTACTTCACTGCGTAGCTAACCTTGGTCGTCCCTCCCTCCTGGGTTATTTTTCTGGGTTTGTTTTTTTGTTTGTTTGTTTGTTTCTTTATTTCTTTTTTGGTAAGGGAACCATCCCAAAGTCATCGGATATTTGTTTTAAAAGGGGGCTCCAGACCTGACCGGTGTGGCTTAGTCGGTTGTGCATCGTCCTGCAAAGAGAAAGGTCACGGGGTCCATTCCTGGTCAGGGCACATGCCTGGACTTGGGTGCAGTCCCCGGTCGAGGCATGCGAGAGGCACTGATCAATGTGTCTCTTCCTCTCTGTCACCCTACCTTCCCCTCTCTCTAAAAATAAGTAAATAAATATTTTCTTTTTTTTAAAAAAAGGGACTCCAAAAGTCTATAAATCAACAGATCTCTGGAACAAACCTCCAGCTCGCTCTCAGGCAGTCAGCCCTGAGAACCTGTGGAGATAGATCCACAGATAGAGATGAGACATAGATATGTAGGGGTAGGGTAGGTAGAGAAATGAACATCTACCAGGACGAATAGTTATACTAATAATAAATAGATAAATAACCCCCCATCTAAACTCTCGTATGTCACACGCCTGTCTAAATTAACATCTTGACTCCACGCCTTTCACTGAAGACGTTTAAACACCTATGCATTTGTCCTGTGTCCCTAAGTCAAAATTCTTAACGCCGAATTTTCTGACGGGCAGGAATCGAAACAGTAGCTCCAGTCACCTGGTTCCTGGTCCAAAATCAAACACTTTTTTTTTTTTGCTCCTTCATCCATCCTTCCAGAATTAGGAAACTATTATTTCTTCTCACTTGTATGTCAATGTAATTATTTGCATAAGTGCAATAAGATTATGTTCTCCTTGTAAGGAGACACAATTGAGAACACTGGTTATATAACCAAAGCTGTGACCGGAATGCCACATTGGGGCATTACGCACAGAGCATCCAGTTTAAGGAACTCAGTTGACTTCAGGGAGCCCTCGTGGGAACACCGACCTGGTCCCTGGCTTACGGGCTTCACAGCATTACAGGTGAGCCACTTCCTGGCAGGTCCAGGAACCTGAGGAAGTTCGGGGGACTTCAAGCCACTCCCCACAATTTAAAAAAAAACTGCAACCAAACGTCTCGCCTCTCGTCCTCGGACACGATTTACTCACACTGACTGACTTTGTCATTTTAGTGAGAGGGGACCTTAACGCGGAGAAGATCTGTGGCTATGGGACCGCTCGCTGCCGGAGGAATTGCAAAAGAGCGGAATTCAGGATCGGAATATGTCCCAACACCTACCCGTGTTGTCTGAAAGGACGGCGCCCCCTCACCGAAGCCCATGAGACACCCAAACCCACCGGTGCCAGGTCCCTAGCCCCAGCTGGACCCTAAGTCTCCCCTTGTTGAGGCCTCACAGTTCACTGTCCAGGTGCAGCCCCAGACCGAAGCCAGGGCAGCCAGGGGGCAGCAGACCCCCAGGGCAGCCAGGGGGCAGCAGACCCCAGGGTCTCTGCGGTCTGGGCCCCACACGGGTGGTAAGAAAGGCTAGCGATGCAGCTCAACCATTTCGCTAGTCTCAGAGCTTCAACACTTTCAAAGCTTACATGAAAAGTGATCTCATCACCCACAAGCCTAAGCAAGCTTTTTTTTTGGGGGGGGGGGCTGAATTATACCAATTGATTTTTATAACATTGGTTTTCTGATTAAGAAGTTTTGCTCAGCAGTTAAGCGTGTCGTTCATTACAATGGAAAATAAATCAATATTAAATGCCATTCATTTGGGGTTCACTATAATTGAAAATATCAGCTTTCGGGGAGGGAAGAAAAGGGTAACGCCATGAGAAGCCGGCAAACTCGGGTTGAAGCACGTGGATGTCTGGGAGGCTCACGTCCAGCAGGTGGCAGCAGAGAGCAGCACGGCCCTGGGCAGTGCAGGGCAGAGGGGAGAGAGAGAAACTTCGACCTGACTTTCTGGCCCAAGCTGTGTTTCGGGGTAACCAGAGGATTTATGACGACAAGCGTCTCTGCACAAAAGTAGCCCAGGTAACAGATGACGTGAGAATAACCGAATGAGAATATCACTACCTGGCAGACGCCCGGGGAACTCCTGAGCTAGCCAGCTGCAGCAAGTGAGAAGGACCACCTGGTGTCGTGCGCCTCCCTTAGCGCATCCACAGAGCCTCCCTGAGCTGTTAGGCGGACCTTTTAGCCAAATAGAGCGGCACGGCTCGGAGCCCTCCGCTCTCAGCTGCACCCCTTGATAAGCTCCACCTCCCAGATTTCCAAGAATACCCAAGATGCCCTCGCGCTCCCTCGGAAAATACTTCTGAATCCGTAACTCGGAGGAAAGGACTCTGCAGAGTAGCATCACAGTACCATTTCCACCCCAGGCGCAAACTAGTACTACTTTCTTGATGCAACTTAATAGCCATTGAGTGTTCAAAGGGCCCTGTCTCGTAAGGGCTCGCTTGTCAGCCAGTTTCTAAGAATTAAGATCCTGAAAAGGTCCGAGAACGGCGTCTGGTCGTTTGTCTCCAAGGCTTCTCATCCGGACGGCGACGTCCACTCGCCAAGGCGCCTGTTCCACGCCGCGCCCGAGATCGAGCGAGCCTCTGAGTGGTCTCTGGATTTCGGCACAGTGGGTGCAGCCCGGAGGCTGCCACGCTCCAAACGCGGGAGACGGCGGAACTCGCTGCAGGCTGAAGTTCAACATGGAAGGCCGACCATCGTTCGAAACTCGCCTAATGAAAACCACCGGAGGGAAGACTGAGTTTGGACATTATTTCACTTTATAACTTACACATTTTGTATGATTTGGAGTTGAGAGAGAGAGAGCGTGCGCGCAAACATCCCGTGAGCAGCTCTGCACCCAGGCCCGCACTGGAAAAGGAGCGAGCGGGGTGACAGCGCCGCCGGGGCACACCCTCGCTCTGGCGCCCCCAGCAGCGCTAGTCACACGGGGGGCGCAGGCAGGTGCCTCGAAGGACACCGTCGCTGGCCCCTCAGCCTCTGCCATTTTACTCTCCTCCATCTCCTTGGCGCAAAGGAACGAAGATCTCACACCCCGAGAGGCTCAGAAAGAAAAAGCAATACAATTTATCAGTTGCCTGGACCAAATAATTTTAAAAAGAGGCAGAAGCAAGGATGAGAATATTCTCGGAGGGGTTCTGCTACCCTGCCCATCAGGATGGACGTGGCTTTCGGCCGGCGGATTGTTCCGTAGTGTTTTTAGGATACGCGACGCTGGCAGGCTTGGCCGGGGCTCCAAGGGCTGTTCTGTGAGGGCGGATGGAACACCTGCGACCTTTCTAACGACTTCTGCTCCCTGCCTTTGTCTATCACAGATCCGACCCAGCTTCTCACAGGTTGTTCTTTTCAGAAAACTGGGGGGGGGGGGCTTATTTTATCCTAAGATCTAGACAGAGGACATGAGACAATTATCCTTTGCCTCGATTTCTTCATCTACTTAGATCAAGTGATTTTAATGAATTAGAGCAATCTTTAGCTGTGTGGTGGTTATTAAAATCCTGCTACATTTTGACTCATAATTCATCATTAGTAATATCTGAATATTATATGTGCTCACCTTTTTCTATTTATAGGGAAAACAAACGTCTGTAAGAATAAGCTGCCTATATACTCTAAAATTTGCATGTTTTATCAAAGATCCCAATTGCACACTGAAATAAATATAGACACACCTGAAATAATAAATAGCTGCTGACCAGGGTATAAAAGGACAGAGAGTGTGTGGAACTAGGGAATAAGGGAAACATTGAGCATTAGAACTGAGGTAACAGCAGCTTCCCATGGCCCTGCTTCACCCTCTACCTTCCCCAATGTCTGGTGGCCAGGATCTTTTGGCCCCTTGCCCGGGCCAGCTGCCTCCAGCTCTGTGTCCTCTCTGAATCAGAAGGTTTCCTCGTGCCCAAAGATGAAAGGCCAGGAACGGCGCTAACTGTGCCCCCTGGCCCGGAACCTGTCTCAGGACCTAGATTAGTGACCACTGCGGTCCACGCTGCGGCAGCCCCCTCTGTGGCCCCCGACCTCCTCCCCTTCATCGTTGCTTCCTTGTTGGCCGAGTCTCTGCTGTGCTTGCTGCCCCTCTGCCCATCCATGTTCATCTGTCTCAAGTAGAGTCTCAGTATGTTCATTTGCACAAAGACATTTTCTCTGGACCGAAATGCACCAGCAAGTGGGACACATGGGAGAAAGACACAGTGTCTTTCCCAGACACTGATGCTCTGTCAGGCATTACATGATTATGGTGCTCTTGACCAGAGCCTACACCCCTCCAGGTGAGCCCAGGGCACGCTGCCTGGGTGCATGGGTGCACCCATCATTCTGGGTGCATGCCCAGAATGATGCAAAACACAAAATTTTGTGCCTGCCTGTGAGAAGACAGAGGAAGAGAAGGGGAGGAAGAGACTTTTGCTTTGTTATCACTGAAAAAGAAAACGCTTAGCCCTGGCTCATGTGGTTCAGTGGATTGAGCATGGGCCTGCCCACCAAAGAGTCGCCAGTTCAGTTCCCAGTCAGGGCATATGCCTGAGTTGTGGGCCAGGTCCTCAGTAGGGGGTGCACAAGAGGCAATCACACATTGCTGTTTCTANCCAGGGCACGCTGCCTGGTGGGGAGGGGGTGCATGCCCAGAATGATGCAAAACACAAAACTTTGTGCCTGCCTGTGAGAAGACAGAGGAAGAGAAGGGGAGGAAGAGACTTTTGCTTTGTTATCACTGAAAAAGAAAACGCTTAGCCCTGGCTCATGTGGTTCAGTGGATTGAGCATGGGCCTGCCCACCAAAGAGTTGCCAGTTCAATTCCCAGTCAGGGCATATGCCTGAGTTGTGGGCCAGGTCCTCAGTAGGGGGCGCACAAGAGGCAATCACACATTGCTGTTTCTATCCCCCTCTTTCTCCCTCCCTCTCTTCCTCTCCCTAAAAATAAGTTTAAAAAAAAACAAAAAAGAAAGAAAGAAAACCCTGTCTCGATGTCAGATCAGAATTTTTTAAAGCAGAATTGAGTTGAACCCAAAGGCATCAGGGGTCAGGCGTCTGGGGAAAAAGAGGATAGAAGGGGGGAGGATGAAGAAGACTCAGATTGTTAAAATCGAAAGGGGGAGAGTAAAAGTGACGTCTGAGCCTTGGAGGGGCCAAAAAGCAGGGAGAGGCTCAGGGGGGAGAGAACAGGAGCGAAGACTAGGAGAGGCTTTGGGAGCAGCCACAGTCCAGCCTCTGGAGAGCGCAGTTTGGGAGATTGGGTCCTCCTGGAAGTGTTCTGTATTTTTCTGCACGATTTGTTTTACACTGACATAAATACGTTCAGAAGACAGGACACAACTAATGTGACAGCATTAGCTATGTCACCATTTTAAGAAATTGTGATCAGTGATTTTATGTGAATGACATTAATTTGGGCTCTTTTTTCCCTCCTTCTGCTACTCTTTCCTTTCCCTGTTCTTTCTTATTTGCCACCCCCAACCCCCCAGGCATCAAGATATAGTATTTACATCCTGAGGAAAATGGTTTAACGTTTGTAGCATGAGCAATGGGAAAAGAATGTGTCCCTTGTGATGGGACATTGATTTGAGCTACAATCCTTCCCCTGCCCCAGGCCACACCCCCAGCTCAGCAATAAAGGGCTCCAGGCTGCCTGCCCACCCACAGGACCTTCCTGGCTTGCTGTCCCCTCAGCCACATGGAGCGACTTCTCCTGCCCTGTGCCCTGCTTGTGGCCCTGCTGTTTCCAGGTAGATTGGAACTGTGCCCAAGACCGTGGGGCTGGCGGTCTGCACTGGTCACCTTGGGGACAGGTGTCCAGGCTGGGCAGTAAAATACTGAGCCCTGGGAGCACATTTTCTGGTGGGGGATTTCAGGCAGGGGGCTCCTGGCTGTGCATCCCAGTGACACTGAACACGCAGGTGGCACCAGCTTTGGGGAGAGAGGGCTCCAGCCCTGACTCCACTCCCTTTAACATTCCCCTTGCTGAGAAGGACAGGCTGCACCAGGAAGAACCTTGCATTTCAGGGGTCTCAGCAGCTCTGTTGGTGACGCCCCAGGGAGAGCTCAGCTCCGTGTCTGTGAGGTGCCCGGTTCTTCAGGGGCCCTTTGCTGGTGTCACTGTGCGCTTTCTGTCTCTCTCTCTCTCTCTCTGTCTCTCTCTCTCTGTCTCACACACACACACACAAAACATTTACCCCACTTCCAACCCACTCCATCCATCCTCCACTTCCTGTTTTTTCATCCAGCTTTTTGAGGTGTAATTGTCAGATAAAGAAATGCACATTTGATACAATTTGATGAGTTTGGGCACATCCAGAGGCCATAATGCCGTCACACAGCCGAGGGAATAGACCTGCCCGACACCCTCCAGCTTCCTTGTGCCCCTTCGTGTGTTCATTTGTTTTTTCTTTGTATCTTTGGCGGTAACTCGTACTGCGAGGTCTTCCCTCTTAACCGACTACGACGCTCACAACGCCGCACTAACTGCAGGCGCTGTGCTGTGCAGCGGGTTCGGGAACTGCGGGCCTCACGTGAACGACACCTGGTGGCCACATTGCGGCAGCCCCCAGCCCACCCGCCCGAGACTGGAACATAGCCCTGGGGCGGGCGCGCAGCCTCTGGGGCGCAAAGACCGGGGCGCGCTGAAAGCTCTCTGCTGAGTGTCCCCTCATACCAGGGTTATCCCGGGCTGAGTATGTTAACCATCACGGCATCGCGGGGCCCGGAGTGCCCACGGAAGAAGCCCGTGGACGAGGAACAAACGAGTCTCAAGGGTTCCGCCACCAAGTAAAGCGCAGCTACTTAGCGCGCACCCCGCCTTACCCTGGTAAGTGAGCACACTCGCGACAAGTCCATGCACGCAGCACATGTGAGTGGGGGAAAGAGGGTGCACGGGCAGGGTGGGGCTAAGACCAAGGGCAGGCTGTGTTGCATGAAAACACTACGTGAGTTGCTCAGGCTGCCCTGCCTGTCAGATGGGTCTGGAAGTGGGGGGTCTTTCAGCTTCCCAAGGGGCAGGACCACTGAAGGTCTCCTGAAACGGGAGAGTTCCAGGAGTCTCAGAGGTGAAAATACTGAGACCACTTCTCTGACCTCACTCAAACCCTAGGGCCAGAGGACATGAGGCCTAGCAAGAGTCTGTCTTCCTCCCTTGTCCTTGGGGTCCATTCCCTGCTCAGGACTTCCCCTGACCCAGTGCTGCGGTCCTGGTGAACGGGAGCGCTTGGGCAGTGCATCCTGGGATGGGCTGGCTGGGGAGGCCCTGCCGGGGGGAGCGATGACAAAGGATGAGCAACCCACAGCTTCAAATTCTTAAGGGCATCAAGAGGATAGTCATTTCCAAGACGCCCTTAATTTCGGATTCATTCCTGATCCGGACACAAGAATAATTAGGCTGGAAGCTCAGTGGCTGGAGGAGAAAATTCTCTCTTAATTGCTTTTTCTCTGACTCAGGAAAAGAGTTCCATTATTTCCTGTATTGGCATAATGCCTCCATCTATGTCTGGAAACATGCATTCTGCAGTTTAGTTTAAAAAAAAAAAGCCCTGGCTGGTGTGGCTCAGTGAATTGAGTGTGGCCTGTGAACCAAAGAGTCACAGGTTTGATTCCCAGTCAGGGCACATGCCTGGCTTGCAGGCCAGGTCCCCAGTAGGAGGCGTGTGAGAGGCAACCACACATTGATGTTTCTTGCCCTCTCTTTCTCTCTCCCTTCCCCTTTATAAAAACAAATAAATAAAATATTTTTAAAAAATAAAAATAAAAAACAACTAAAATAAGCATTCTTAAAATACTTAACCAGCCATGAAAATCTGTATTGATCCACCATCAAGTCATCTCACCCCCATTTCCCACCATTTTTTAAACTAATTTTTTAAATTTTATTTATTTATCTCTAGAAAAGAAGGGAAGGAGAGAAGGAGAGAAATACGAATGTATGGTTGCTTCTGGTGCATCCCCTGCTGGGAGCTGGCCTGCAACCCAGGCATGTGCCCTGACAGGAAATCGAACTGCAATCTTTTGGTTTGCAGGCCCATGCTCAATCCACTGAGCTATACCAGCCAGGGCTTCCCACCACTTTTTAATGTATTTTATTGATTATGCTATTACAGTTGTCCCATTCCCCCCCTTTATTCCCCTCCACCCTGAATACTCCCTCCCACTGGCATTCCCCCCCTTAGTTCATGTCCATGGATCATACATATAAGTTCTTTGGCTTCTACATTTCCTATACTATTCTTAACCTCCCCCTGTCTATTCTCTCCTACCATTTGTGCTGCGTTTCCCTGTACCTTTTCCCCCATTCACCCCCTCCCCTTCTCTAGTGATAACCCTCCATGTGATCTCCATTTCTGTGAATCTGTTACTGTTCTGGTTATTTGCATAGTTTGTTTTTTTCTTTCTTTTTTTTTTTTAGGTTCTGTTGTCAGTAGTTGTGAGTTTGTTGTCATTTTACTGTTTATATTTTTTATCATTTTCTTTTTCTTAGATAAGTCCCTTTAACATTTCATATAATAAGGGCTTGGTGATGATGAACTCCTTGAACTTGACCATATCTGAGAAGCACTTTATCTGCCCTTCCATTCTAAATGAAAGCTTTGCTGCATAGAGTCATCTTGGGTGTAGGTTCTTGTCTTTCATGACCTCAAATACTTCTTTCCAGCCCCTTCTTGCCTGTAAGTTTTCTTTTGAGAAATTAGCTGAGAGTAGAATGGGAACTCCTTTGTAGATAACTGTCTCCTTTTCTCCTGCTGCTTTTAAGATTTTCTCCTTATCTTTAATCTTGGGTAATATAATTATGATGTGTCTTAGTGTGTTTCTCCTTGGGTCCAACTTCTTTGAGACTCTCTGAGCTTCCTGGACTTCCTGGAAGTCTATTTTCTTGGCCAGACTGGGGACGTTCTCTTTCATTATTTTTTCAAAGAGGTTTTCAATTTCTTGCTCTTCCTCTTCTCCTTCTGGACTCCTATGATTCAGATGTTGCAACAATGAAAGTTGTCCTGGAGGTTCCTAAGCCTCTCTTCATTTTTTTTGAATCCTTGTTTCTTCATTCTGTTCTGGTTGAATGTTTCTTCCTTTCTTCTGGTCCAAATCATTGATCTGAGTCCCGGTTTCCTTCCCATCACTGTTGGTTCCCTGTGTGTTTTCCTTTATTTCGCTTTTCATAGCCTTCACTTTTTCCTCTATTTTGAGACCATATTCAACCAATCCTGTGAGCATCCTGATGACCAGTGTTTTGAACTCTATCTGATAGGTTGGCTATCTCTTCATCACTTTGTTGCATTTTTTTCTGGAGCTTTGATCTCTTCTTTCATTTGGGCCATTTGTGTGTGTGTGTGTGTGTGTGTTGGCACACCTGTTACGTAGTAAGGGGCGAAGCCTTAGGTATTCACCAGGGCGGGTCAACCCATGTCACTGTGTTGTGGTGATGTCTATGGGGGAGGGGTCCGAGAGGGAACAGTGCTGCTTGCTCAGCTCTGGGCTGGCTTTCAGTCACTTCCTTCACTACCCACAAGCAAAGTGGGCCCTCCTGGTGCTGATTCCCAGGTGGGTGCACTTGTGTACGTTCTAGGACCTTTTGCTCTCTCCACAGACTCTCCTGTGAAGCTGGGAGTTCCTCCCACCACCACAACCTCCACAGGTGTTTATAGTCAGAAGTTTGAGGCTCTATTTCCCTGCACTGGAACCCTGGAGTGTGTGGTCTGCCTCACTCCCCAGTTGTTCCTCCCAGTTTCTCTGCCCACAAATGTGGGACTGTCTGCTCCGCCAGCCGCCACCTCATCGCCTGGTCCTCCAGCCGCCACCTTGCCACAGGTCCTCTCTGCCCGGCTGCCCATCTGCACCCCTCCTACCAGTCTGGATGAATGTTTTTTTCTTTAACTCCTTGGTTGTCAGACTTCCATACAGTTCAATTTTCTGTCAGTTCTGGTTGGGGTGGTTTTTTTCTGTTTTTAAATTTGTTGTTGTCCTCCTTTCGGTTGTATGAGGAGGCACAGTGTGCCTACCTATGCCTCCATCTTGGCTGGTGGTCCCCCATCATTTTTTGCCATCTCCATGGTACCGGGCCATGTCATGACTCCTATGAAATAACGTGCTCTCTCATTTCTTTGCACAGCACCCATTTAAATTTAAAATTCTCTGTGACCTTGTCTGGTTATTCTTTATGTTCCCAAATCACTTTATACAGACTCCGCAATGGACTTATAATATGGAATTTACATATTTGTTTACATGTCTGTTTCCCCACCAGACTCAGACTTCCTCACCTGGAGAACATCCCTCCACTCTGTCGCAGGACGTTAAAATGTCCTAGATAATCTTGCCTTGAAGGAATGAGGAAGTGAATTAATTTACTAAATGAATAGAAACCTGTGTGTCCTCCTCTGGACACAAATACCTCCGGTATTTGTTCTATTCGTGTTTTTCTCTCTTTCTATGCTGTCTCCCCTTCTTTCTAAAGAATTATGAGCTTCCTATATGTAACAGTGTGTTTGGGAAGTGGCTAAAATAAAATTTTTCAACCGAGATTCAAAATAGTATAGTAAGTGGACAGGCAGACCATTCTGTATTCAAAAGGTAACCAAATACCAGTGAGAAAAGCCTTAAATCCTCACCCTGTCTACAGCATTACAGAAGAGTGGAAACTGAGGCAAGGTTTCGAAAGAATTGTTTCAGAAAGGTCCATTGCTGGGCTGAGCAGGAAGCACATTGGTGGCAGCTTGCTCCAGCTGCAAACTGTGGAGACATCCCTCAGCAGAGCCACTGGGAGAACTTAGATGTGTGTCTTGTGCTATCTGGGGCTACCAAGGACTGGCCTCTCCCCCGCCCTCAACACCCAACAGTGGGCAGTCGCCCAGGTGAGCTCTCCAAATGGCAGGTGCAAAGGAGAGGTCAATACTGCTTTGAAATGGGCCTGCATCCCAATGCTAATGTTGGCTATTTCTCGATATAGAACCTACACCGAATTTCAAAGTCGTCAACTGCCGAAAAAGTGAAGGCCGCTGTCAAGAATATTGTAATTACATGGAAACCCAGGTCGGCTACTGCTCTAAGAAGAAGGAGGCTTGCTGCCTGATTCCAGCCTGAGGCTGCCGCCGGGGGAACTGAGGCCCCACCCCCCACTGTCCCCAGGCCCCTCACCCACTCGAGCGCAGGTGTTGAGGGGCAGGACCTGAGCAGACAGGAGCTGACACTGTCACCTCTGCCAGGAAGACTCAACATCTTATGGTAGCAAAAAAAAAAAAAAAAAGACCAAATGGGCCACACATAGTCTTACTCATGTGATCTTAGAGAAATCGTCCAAATCACATACTCTTGGCTGGTCATGTAGCGGTAATAAAGTTTTATAGGAAAGCATTCAAGTATTTCGTTCTTTTATGTTAAAAATGTGTTTCAGTGTCCACCTTTGTTCCAGGTACTGACATTGTAATGAATGGAGAACATGAGTGTGTATGGGGGGGGGGGGACATGAAATAAATAAAACCAGGAGATGCTACACATTCTCATATGCGGATATCTCCACGGCAATATGTGGGGAAGATACATATGAGGGAAGTAAGAAAGGATTCTTGGAGATATTTGAGCAGGATTTTGGAAGATAAGCAGGAGTTTGTTAAGTGGGAGAGAGAGACAGATGTTTCCAGACAGAAGGTGGAGTTTATAGAAACGCATAGAGGCATGAAGATTGATTTGCTGGGGAAATGCAAACAGAAGGACTGATTCCAAGTCTCTGGTGAGGCTGGCGTGGGAATATTATATGAAAGTGTCCAAGAAAAGTATTAGGCTAAACGCCTTGGACCGTTAAACAAGAGAAGGTTGTCCATCACTCCAAGCCAGTAGCATCAACAGAGTTTCCATTTCAGAATATTTGTCCTCACAAAAGCCTGGAAAGGTCTGAGACTCGAAGCAGGAACCCCAGGGAAGGGAAGAGGGCAATGGGTGGAGCCCAAGGACAGCCATTCAGTGACAAAGTGGGGATACGGGTTTTGAAGAGGGAACAGAGGGGCCAACTGAAGAGACCAGAGCACAGGCTTTGTGATGGAGAGGGGGGAAAGACTGTGTTCCCCAAGGCCACATGGAGGGACCTGGAGGGGCCTGGGAAGACTAGACCAGCTCTGGATGCATTGAAGTTGAAGGCCTGAGACATGTGCCCATGGACTCCTGAATCCAGAGCCATGGGGCTGTGAAAGGCGAGGAGGAGGAAGCTGGGTGGGACGGGAGACAGCCCAGGACGGGAAGCAGGGCAGAGAGGAGACGGGAGGAAAGTGGAGAACACCGTCTGTCCCCACATGCCCTCAGCCACGTCTACCTGAGACTGGGCTTCAGAGAGCTCTGGGCCTAGATCAAGTCCACCAGCAGCACAGCCTTGGCTACTACACTTGAGGATGGCAGTGTCTCCTTCTGGGTGATGGGAACAACACTTACAAAGGAGGTTTTCTACTTGTCTTTTTTTTTTCTTTTTTTGGTGTAAGGGTTAAAATATGCTGAAGTATAAGACCCGAGTGGTGGGTTAATGTGTCTATGAGGGGAGGTTTTGAAAGAAAGCGTGAGGTTGAGGTGACAGAGAAAACCAGAGGCCTCCCTGTGAATACGTCACCCTTCTCCTTCAGTCCACTAATGATGGCCTTGTTACCCGCCGCTCATTCACTCATTCCCTCATTCATTCATTCCCTCATTGGTTCATCCACTCCTTCACTCCACAAGTAGGCAGCAAGCATGCACAGGCTCCCGGTGCTGTTCTGGAGACAGGAGAGCCAGTAATGAACCAAATCCTCCATCCCCAGGCAGCTCCTACTTGAACTGGGGAGGCAGATGATAGGCAAGATATGTAAGTAAAATATATGATATATTAGAAAGTGATCAATGACACAGAAAAACCGTCGGGCAGGAAATACCACCTGTGGGCAGAGGGCTGCATTTGGAGACAGGAATTAGAGAAGGTCTCACCAGGAGGGGAGATGTTGAGGCAAGACTTGAAGGGGGTGAGGGTGGCCCTCCATGGTCTGTGTGGGTGGGCGGTGACATTCCAGGGAGAGGAAAGGACACGTGAAGGAGCAGCGAGAGGCGGCCAATGTGGCTGCAGCAGCAGGAGCCCGGGGCAGGCAGAGGGGAGGGGAGGTCAGGACATTCTGCACTAGATTTAAGTTGTATCAAGAAAGTCGTACATTGAACAGAAGAAGGAACTTCCTGGGCATTAAGATGATAAAGCAGTAAAGCTGGTTACCCAGAGAGATTTTGGAACCTATTTTGGGATTCGTAAGAAACAGGTAAAAATGGGTGTGTTTTTTTAACCATTCCATGGTAATTTTGGAAGCTCTGCTTGGATGCGTCTCGTGGGCTGTCCAGGTCAGGTTTGGGCCGGCGACTCCATGAGTTACACCGTGTAGTTCTTGGCCCAGAAGTGCATGACCCCGGCCTTTATGGACACCCGTTGTACCCCTGGTGGGAGGAGACCGTTGAGGCAGCAAGTGGCCTCAGGTCATTGCAGAGCCAGTCACTGCTCACCTAAGGGCATCTCTTTCTGCCCTCCAAGCCCACCAGCCTCACACAGTGTGCTGCCCTCCCACTGCACCCTGGTGCCTCCAGGGGCTTTGATCCCTCCAACTCACCCACCCCCCAGAGACTCCCTGTCATTAGAAAGTCTGCTTCCTCCTCAGTGCCCAAGACCTGCTAGGGCAGGGCAGGAGGGCAGGCTTGGTCAATCTATCCCCACTCCGCTCCTATGACTTTAATAATGACCACACCTAGCCTTGTCTTCCTGGGCACACAGGCATGGTCACTCCTGCAGGCCTGGCTTGCTCAGAGATAGCTCACCTGTCCCTCTTGAGTCAGAGGAAGCAACCTTACTGGACCTGTGCTCTCCAATAATTGACTGAGGTCTACCTCTGCTGGAAGACATGGATGCAGATATTAGCGACCACCTATTATCAGATAAGCACTCTCCTAGCAGATAAAGATACAGGAGAGAACCAAGCAGGCTAAATCCTGTCTGCACAGAGCTTGCGTTCCAGTGGGATAAAAAAGTGAGTGGAGGGGGTGAATGGCTTTGCACACAGACGCTTGGAGACCAGCAGAACCTTAAGTCAGAATGGCAGGTGGCAGGGAGCTCCAGTCCAGTTCCGTCTCCAGCCACTCATTTACCGAAAAGGTCAGACCGAAAGTGGGAATGCAAACTCAAGGACACACTGGGCAGCAACCCTACAGCCTTGAAGCCCTCCCAGCTGACCCTAATGGAAACTGGGCAAGACCTCCTCCCTCCTGGGCTGCAGAACGCCAGCACGCTTCGGAGCCTGAAGGCTCCCATGCTTTGCGTCTCTGTGCACCCGAAGAAAAACAGGCTCCAATCCACCACCTCGACCCCAATAGCTGCCCCATTTACCAAACACACCTCATCGCAGACGTGGTGCTCACAACTTCACTGGCCACATTTACTGACCCCAAACAATTTCCGGAGGCAACTCTTATTGTTTCTCTTGGCCAGATGAGGAACCGAGATGGACAGCAATGGCCAATTTAACGTCTGGTTTTTTAACAAATGGGAATTCTCTTTTCAGGCTTTAAAACAATAGAAACAGGCCTGGATTGAGCTTGTCAAGAGTATGGCAGTGAGGAGGCTGTCCTTTCCGACAGGCTTTTATAGTGATTGTTTATCACACCTTTCATATGAAGTACAGGGTATTGACATCAGCCAACTCAGGAGAGTTCTCTGGCCAAGGAGTCCCCGGGTGCCCCGCTGTTTCTATCAAACATCTGCGAGGTCATTGACAGCCCAAGTAGCAAAGTCATGACCCTACAGGACTAATACATGTAAAGGAAGGTAGATTTGCAATTATGACCAAATATGTGCCAATTTAAAACCCCTGCTACAAACTCAAGTTATAGGGTTCCTCCAACCTGCCTCCCTACGCTCTGTTTCTTGACTATTAAAACTGGAATCACATCTGACCTGCTGACATTCAGGAATGGCCGAAGAAAACACAAAATTTGTGAAAGTTAATTTTCAATGATAAAAAAGTACACAAAAGCGAGGTATTATGATTACTTGATTCTATTTAAAGAAACAAAGATTTTTTTTTCTATTTGATCATCATCATTTAACTTCTAGGTCACTGCCTCATGTTTCCCACGAAGCCAAATGAAAAGTTCAGAAATACCATGGAAATGCACACCATTTTTGAGTCTACAGACCATATTATTACGGTGGTCTTTTTCCAACAGGAATTTTTCTGGCAGCTCAATTGTATGTCCATTTCATTATTATTGCGTTACTATCAACACATTCCATACATCAAATCAAAGAACTGCATAATGTCCTGACTCTAAAGGACCTAAAACCACCAGACTTCATTCTGCAGGTGGAGAAGTCCAGCCCCTAGAGAGATGAAGAATTCGCCCGGTGAGCCTATTGAGTTTATGAAGATTTCAGAGACTATTGCGTTGGTTTTGATACATTCTCCATTGTATAAGATTAGTGAAATATTTTTTAGTTTGTTTGGAAATGTGGCTGACACCCAGTCCTTTTCTTTTTATGGATTTTTAAATCATTGTCTCAGGGAGGCATTTGTCCCAAGTCCAGTAAGAATCGTGCGCTGCCTGCCACCTAGAGGCAGAAAAGTGAAAGTGAAAGAGTTTCGCCTCGGATTTCAGAACGACCCATGGCGTGTATTCTGTCGTCCATGGAGGTGGGTATCTCGCGCGTGCATGTTAGTCTACCTAGCATCACAACCCGTTACCGGGGAATCACCTTGCATCTGGGCAGAGGTCTGGTCCCTGTGTGTTCTGGTACATCGATTTCTTTAACACAAGGAAGATCATAACAGCACAATCATTAGCAGATCCTTTCTGTCCTGGTAATATATGACGTCCAAAATCCTCAAGGTTTTTTCTTTTAGCTCTAGTAAAATACACGCATATACAATACAAAATTTACCACTGTAGCCACTGTAAAGTGCACTCCTCGGTGGCATTACATGCGTTCCCCGTGTTGGGCAACCAGGACCACAACCTAGTCCCACAACATGGTATCGCCCCAGAAGGAAAACACCCAGTGATCAGACACTCCCCATTCCACCCCCCTCGCAGCCCTTGGCAACCACCCGTATACCTGCTCTTCTCTTAGATTTGCCAGTTCTTCCCATTTCGCATCAAAGGAATCACACCCGCGGCCTTTTGTGTCCACCTCGGTTCACTCCACCAAGTTTTCAGCCTCCGTTCCTGTGAGAACGTGTGTCGGTACTTCACGCCTGCTGTCACTGAGGGGTGCTCCAGTGCCTGCCTGTCCTGCAGCTGTGTATTCACTCATCCGCGGATGGACATGCGGGTTATTTCCACTTTCTGGCTATTGTGAACAGTGTCACTATGAACATCCACGTACCAGTTTTTATTTAAACACTGTTGTCATTTTACATATATATATATATGCACATACATATATTTGTAAATATTTGCTCGCTCACATGATAACTCTGTATTTAACTTACTGAGGAAGCAGCAAACTTCTCTATAGTGGCTGCACCGTTTGGCATTCCCACCAGGGATGGAAGAGGGTCCAATCTCTCCTCATCCTCACATCCTGCTATTTTCCAATCTGCTGCTGCTCTGGTTTATGGCCACCCTGGTGCACAGGAGCTGGTATCTCTGTGGATTCAACTGTGTTTCCCTAAAGACCATTGAATTTGAGCCTCCTTCTCTGTGTTTGTCGGCCATCTGTCTTTCTTCTTTGAAAAAAAGTCTGTTTGAGCCCTTTGCTCACTTTATTTTTTAATTGGGTTGCTTGTCTTATCATTGTCGAAGACTTTCTTTTAATATACAGAAATGGTTTGCCGCTGCCCAGTGTTAGCAAACCCAAGGGTATCTTTTCTCTCCCCTTGTTTTGCCCCCCTTGGTATGAGTGCGGTGCACCTCAGAACAATTACCTTCTTTGCTGGAACAAACTGAGCTCTAGCTCCTTTCAACCCTGTAATTACAGGAATTTATGAACCTATGCCCAGATTAATGAGGTTACCCAATGGGCCTGATTTTCTAGTTTGTTGTCCTCTGGAATGGCCTGCCTGAGTCTCCAGGACTGTTCATGAAAGCCTTTCTTAGTAGCTGCTTTCAAGTCTGTGACTTGGAATTAAATTCATGTAAGAAATTTATTGGTGATAAATCCTGATAGTACTAATGTATTTCTCCCTCAAATGAGCTGATTTTTTAATATAGCCTCTAGCATTTCCAAAAGATCCAGAAAACAACTTTCAAACTCATTTCGCAACACTTGAGCAGTGGCTTTACTACTGGGAAAAAATGTAAATCTTTAAATCTTTAAATCTTTAAATCTTCCTTAAATCTTTTCTAAATTTGTATAAATAGCAGGAATGAGTACAAAGTATAAAATGCACTTTTTATGACCTCCTTCACCAAGGTGACTTTTTAAATGGCCCATGGGTTTGGATATAAGCATTCTGTTATTTTGTCAAACAGTAACTCTCCTTCCTGATAGCTATGCGTTCTTCCTGCACGGGAGCACAAGCAGTCACAAGTATTCACTGGCACCCTTGAACGTAGGCTGTGATCTTGCTGTGGAAGCCAGTCTCTCAAGGGTGGGATCTAACTGCTTACGCCCTTTTTACCAGGGGAGCTTCCAGAGATGTATTGAATTTCATATTTTAACAGATTTATTATTTACTGCTTGGGTCTCACGCATACACACACACACACACACTTATATCTACTTTGTAATTATGTAATTCATGGTTACATACAAGGTGACCTGTTGATTGCCAAAGAGAGAAAAGTCACTTTTAGTTCCCAAGTCACTGCCTCTTAAGTCCGATTTTCATATATTTTTTTAGCAAGATGGAGAAAGGCCAGTGAATCGGGGCACTCTTTCTTAGGACCCACCCACCACCTTTGCTTAATCTTTTTTAATCACAGTATTTCTTAGCCTGTAATCTCCAAACCAAATGCCTGGCCCTCAGCTCTTCGGGTTGGGACATGGCTCCTCTGTGCCCTTACTCACCTGCAGAAGCCTGGGCCACACCTGACATCTTTTTGTCAGTCCACATCCACGTTCTAGGTGAGCGTCATGGGCAGGTATGCTTGTTCCGACGGGACTGGTTAAACAAGCTGGGAGACCACCTGCCGCTGCAACGAAGAATGAGGAAGCACTCCAAGCACCTACTTCAAAAACCTCCAAAATATTTCAGCGAAAACAGCTCAAGTCCAGAATAATAGGTATGGCCTGTTACTGTTTATGCAAAATGGAAGCATAGAGTCCTGTGTGCTTATGGCGCAGAGACGGCCTCTGGAAGGACGGGTACGAACCTGGTGACAGCCGTCATAAAGGCAGGGGCACGGGACAGGAAGGGAGGCAGAGGCAGCTGTCACTTCTGGGGAGTGAACTGCGAGGGAAGCAAATCGAAGGGTGCCGGGTCTCCAGCCAGGTTGGGCGAATGTCTAGCTCCATCAGCTGGGCGCTTCAGCATCCACCGTGAACTAGACCCACATGAAGCTATCCTTCCAGACCCTGCTCTGATGCCAGCCCCCTTGTGAAGACCAGCCTCATGTCCCCCTCTCAGCAGGACCCCACTTGGCACCCCTCTGCACCCGCAGAGCTCTCCCCAGTGCCTGCTGACATGGCCTGCTGTCCCCCAAGGCCCTGCTTCCCCCTGGGGTCAGGAAACTTGGTCAAACGAGAAAAGAGTCTACCCTCTTCCTGATTTCTAATACACAGATTCGGTTTGCCGAACTTTACAAATAACGCTGTGTAGGTTTTATCCAGCAGTCTCCTTCCTTTTAAAAATACAGAATGTTTGTGGGGAGTGTCCCCGGTGGTGTTCTGCGTCCACTGGTCCACTGCTGTGTGGGAATGTCATTGTCTCGTACTCTCTTGTGACACACGTCCATTCTGCTGACTGCTGTGAAGGAGAAAGCTCCGACAGACGGCCTTGAACCTGTCTCTTGGTGCTTGCAGGCCTCTGTCTGCTGGGAGTGTGTGTGAGAGTGGATATGTGTGTTTAGCTTTTTGAAGGCAGAGAAGACGTCCCTGCCCACCTGTGCCTCTGTCCCCTGGCACCGAACCTGGGGCTAAGTAGTTGTTCCCGGCATCTGGCCCCCTCTGCATTCCAGCCTCAGTTTCCTGGGTTACTGCGCACGCCCTGCTCCTCTGCGCAGAAAAGCCCGTCTGTTTTTAGGCAGAAAAGTGTTCAGAACTGTCTGCCCACAGCCCTACGCAGCAGACCAGATAAACGTGCTCACGCCTAATTAGTGTCCCCAAAGCCTATAAATGTCCCCTTTCCGTGCTGCGTGCTCCCCACTCCACTGCACCTGTTGGCAGACCCACTTTCCCGCCCAGGAGGGCCGGGCAGGCCGAGGGAGACGGCACACATGAAGGTCCTCTTTCTGTTTGCCGTCCTGCACTGTTTGGTCCCAGTGACGTCAGGTAAGTGTGTCCCTGCCAGTGTGGGAGCCGCCTCTGGCCCAGAGAGAGGAACTGGGGAGGCAGGGGGAGGTGGCGCGAGAATTCACGCATGTTGGGGTGCAGGGGAGCCCCCTGGGGCTCAGCTCTGGGCTGTTCTCATCTCCCCTATGAACTGTCAGGGTCATGATAAAGGCAAAGGGGCGCCTGTGCCCTGGAACCATAGGAAGTGCTCATGCAGCTAAAGAATCTTTAGAAGGCGATGGCAGTCACTGGGATGTCAGAACTGGAAGGGGCTGGGGACCTTCTGCGGCAGCTCCACACTCTGGAAGGAGAGGAGGCCGCCCCGGGGAAATGCTCTGCTGGGCCAGTGACCATCACAGTCCTGGGGGTGGTCACAGAGAGCCCATCTGACGGTGAGAACCCTGAGGCGTGGCCAGTGCAATGCCTTGTCCAAGGAGAGACAGCTCACACTGCAGCCAGCGAGGCTGGACCCCTCAGGTCCAGATCACAAGGCCGGCAGCTGTTTCTCCTGTGTCACGTGTCGGGTCGTGCCTTCGCCTCCCTGTCCTCTTCAAGCCTGCAAGGGCGCGGGATCAGAGGTTGGCCTCACGTGTGGCTGAGATGGGGTGCAAGGTTGTTAACCTCCTGTGGGACCAGCACTGTGGGTGTTCGGGGGCTTTGAGTTCTGCTTTTTTTCAGTCACCATAGTTGGCATTTGCAGATCTGACATAAGACCTTTCTCTCAATTCTCTCATTCCCACATGGCAAGTGTCTTTTTTTTAAACGTGCAATTGGCAAGTAACATTGTATTCATTTCTATATATCTATTTGATATCTATAGATATTACAAAATGTTCGGCATGTATGCCTAGTTAACATCCGTCACTTCACGTAGCTGTAATGTTTTTCCTTGTGACAAGTATAAAATATTTTCCTAATGGGAACATAGGTACTTGTGTTTGACCTATACATCCATGAGTTATGGCGAGGAGAGAGGTCTTATTTTATGCTTTTCATGGTAAGATATAAAACTGAAAGTTGAGCCAAAGCTGAGGATCAGAACTATTTCCAGTTTTCCCAGGGACTGAGACTCACCCCTCCATTATTCCACTGTTCTCCAAAACCCTCCCAGCCTTCCCTAATGCCTTCACTCACATCCACCCCCAGGAAGCTGGAGAGCCCTGATGTACTGTAACAATGGAGATTATCATTCCTGATTTAGAGCTCAGGACTGAAGTGCAGTTGCTCTTGAACTTGCCCAGAGACAGTCAACATTGTAAGAACAAAGCCAACCCCTGGAGTCTGGCTGTGGCCTGGGCTCCACCTTGATTCTCTGCATGAAGGAAATATCAGCTCTGTTCTCTTGGACCCACAGGGGACATTCCGCCCGGAATCCGAAATACCATCTGCCTTTCGCGCCATGGGACCTGCAGGCTTTTTTTCTGCCGTTCTGGTGAGAAAAAGGGGGACATCTGCTCCCATCCCTGGAACAGGTGCTGCATATCACCGGAGGCGGAGGCCTGAATTTCATGCTCCTGGAAGGCGCCTGGGTCTTCAAGTGCCCCCAGGGCTCAGCAGCCTGTGTGGCTTATAGTAGGTGCTCAATAAACCTTTGTGGATTTAATCCAGCCCCAAGGACGGAGGTCTAATGGAAGAATTTTCCTAACGTTTATTCTGCCTTCCTCGGGTTTTTTTGTTTTGTTTTGTTTTTAAAGTCTCAGAATTTGGTCATGTTCCACTTCCTTTCCCTGTTCCAGACAGGGTCCCTCATCTGCCCACCGGCGAGGGTGAACTTGAAACCAAGGCCAAACTCTCTCACCTTCGGAGGGACAGAATTACAGCCAGCCCCCTCACCTCTTGTCCAGACGTGACTGGCATGTCATCAGGGCCAAACACCAGCCTCCTTCTGCCTATTCCCAGAACCCAGTGGGCCCAGTGAACTGCGCCTCTTACCTCCAGTAATAACCCCAGTAGGTCACACGGCCACAGGATTTTATTGTTTTCAAACATTGACTCTTAGTAATGCCACGTGATTAAGACAATCCCTTGTGGGAATGGAAGGAAAATGGAAGTCACAAGGTTAAGCACACTGCCCCAGGTCAGCCATGGGTAAGTGGGATTCTTGGCATAGCTCCTCGGTCAGGTGCTGCTTGTCCTATGCCACCTCTAAAGGACACCCTCTGAACAATTAGAGCAAGGTAGGGCCCCTGTTCCTAAGATGCCTCAGGCTACCAGCCCTCCCCTTGTTTTTCTCTGGATCCTGCCCAAACATGCTCTTCATACCATACCTTGAGCCAGTCATCCCAAGGGCAGTGAATGTTAATCACAGGTAAGAAATGTGAAGAGGTAACAAAAGCAACCGAGCCAATGTGTAAGACCACATCCCAGTTCTTCCTACACTAATAGCTGCCTAGGACACCTTGCTGCGATATTTCGCTTCCCTACCTGAGTCCAGGGCTCACGAAGAAGCCGAGCTGATGTCCACCATCCCCTAGAATACATGCTTCTGGCTCGCTGGTCCAAGTCCCAGCTCAAGTTCAGTGAGTGTTTGCAGTGTCTGGGGACTTTGATTTTCTGAGTATATCAGACGAGCCCACGGGCTTTGGGGGAACGGAGCCTCCCAGAGCCACGGGCGCCGGGCAGGGGGGGTGGGGAGCACAGGCTCAAGGAGCCGCTGCAGACCTGCTGTGCCAACCCAGTGGGACCATCTCCTCGCCAGGGAAATGCAAGTCATGTCAGCCAGGCAGACACAGACCCTGCCAAGAGTACCGACAGTCCATGTCCAACCCCTCTGTCCACGCGGAGTGAAAAAACAAAACCCAGGGAAGGGCCAGCGACTGGACCCTGGGAAGTGGGTCTGGATCACATCACCCACTGCGCCTGCGCCACGGGCCAGCCGGTCCTTTCTCTTGGCCTCCTTTCCTTTCAGAACCAAAGGAGGGAGCTGGTACAGATGTGCGAGACCCCAGCACAGCTCACCAGGCTTCGGGCGCTGGCTGGGGGCTTCATCTGCGGCCCTAGGTGGGTCTCCACCAGGTGATGTCAGGGGTGGTGGGCAAGAGGCCCCCACAGCACGGTGTGGCACCTGGATGCTGGCTGAGGCTTGGGATGGGGGAGGGGGGCAGGTAGGAAGGGCAGGGAAGGAAGGCCGGGTGAGGGCAGGCAGTGCAGGTGTCTTCAGTGGCCACACACAAGTTGATCGATCCTTTGTTTACTCCGTCCTGTGACACAGCCTCCCCCACACCCAGATGCAAGGTTTTGCGCCGCCTCTCTGAAATATGGAACAAATTACTTCCTCTCTATTGGAGAGCGCCCATCTCTCCATTTTTAAAAGCATTGCTTTGGACAGGGCCTTAAGGACCTTGGTATGGTCCTAAGAACGGGAAGCCCCAAAGGCAGGCAGACAGACCAATTTTCACAGCGAGCAACTACCTCGGCCCCAAGCAGCTGCCGATCCCGACGGTGACCAGCAGAGGGCGCGCTGCCACCGCCAACACCTCCCACCGGTTTCCTTAACGACTTGTGAAGCCGGTCCTGGGGCTAAAGAAAGAAAAAGGGGGAGGGCTCGAGAGGTGCAGATTGGTGGTCACAGAACAGTCAGGGGTGTAAAGTACGCACAAGGACTATAGGCAGTGGGACTGTAATACCGACGTAGGGCGTCAGATGGGTACTGGAAAAATTGGAGGAACCACTTGGAAAAGGATATGAAGCTCTGAACACTGCTGCCCACCGGAAACGACTCTAACATTGTACGTCAAGTGTGACTTAAAAATGAAAGGTGAAGAAAGCCGCTGCTGGGGATCGGAGTCCCGTTGGGCCGAGAGAGCCTACCTTTCCCGACAAGGGTCAGAGTGCAAGGTCTCGGTCAGCCCCGCCCTGCCCGGAGTTCCACCGCAGGTGTGTGGGGGTGCACTGAAGCCACGCAGCGGGGTCAGGCTGCTTTACCGAAGCAGCGCTGTGCATCTCGGCTCAGTCGGGAGCCAGGCCAGGCTGGCCGCACAGCTGTGCACGGTGAAGGCCGGGCCTGCCTGCTTCCCGCCCCTGCTGACTGCTGCAGTTTGGACGCCCCTGGGGCCCAGCACTGGGCACCCTCACCTGCGTGAGGAGGTGGGGTGCAGGCAGCAGAAACGCAGCAGGCCCAATAATATTCGTTGTATGTACGAGGGGGGCCCCAAATAACCCGGAATTGTCTCCTGCTGGGCAGGCCCCTTGCAGTGCAGACTTCCCCCGCTTGGGGGGGGGTGTTCTAGGGACCCATCTGTATGGTGAGAGGCTGCGTTGGGTTCCAGGAAATTTTTTTTGAAGGCTCAACGCATTTGCCCATTTCGCGGTGGGTGATTTCCGAGCGCACCTGCCTGCACTGCTCACTTAGTGTTCAGCAGTTTTTGACCAGAAATGGCACGACCCCTATGCCCTACCCCCAGGAACAGTGGGTCCCCAGTCCTGGCCGCCCTCCGCAGGTCTGGATGCCCTGGGAGCTGCGGTTGCCAGGTCTCCTCCCCATGAAACGCCAGTGCAGGTGAGGGGTGGCACCACAGACGGTCATGAGTCTCCCCTGCAGGGGAGCGTGCCTGTCTTGGATCAGTCTGAGAATTCACTCGGGGGGGGGTGGCCTGCCCCACATACGGGCTGCGGGGAGGGGGGCTGGGTAGCTTGCAGGTCCCCTAGGGCATCCAGATTCGAAAGTGTTCTGGTGTCAACACCGAGGGACCCAGGGACACTCTCAAGATTTCCTTGCGGTGCCACCTCTCCCCGCCACCTGGTGCTCACGGGGGCTTCCTCTGCCCCAGAGTCAGGCCAAGCGCTCCACCTGTGTCCGGCTCAGTCAGCTGTGGAGCAGTCACGGGTGTCAGCGTCACACACGAGACACCTGGGGTTCACAGGTGTGAGGCTCTGGCCCAGAACCACACAGCTCAAGGCGGGGGGGGGGGGGGGGGGGGGGGNGGGGGGGGCGGGGGGCTCTAGCCATACCTGCCGGAGACTGTCACTGCGCCAGTTTTAAGGTTGCAGAGGCCTGCCTGCGGCTGGGCAGCGAGTCCAGGGCGGGGTCCAGGCAGGGCCCCCGAGTGACCCACATCCTCCCATCCGGGAAATAACCAGGAAGCCATGTTTGCACAATGTCCTTGTAGCTCTCCTCACTTCATAAGCGACCACGTGACGGCGTGGTCACAGCCGTGTCAGGAGCAGACACGAACGATGGGTTGCTTTTCCCATGACGCCCTTGATCTGCAGTGGAGGGAGGGGGGCGGGGCCCATATCTGGGCTCTAGAGACAGGCGAGGAAGCCGGCCAAGGCCCACGCAGCACAGGGCGGGCAGCAGGGGCTGCAGCCCCCGCGTGAAGTGGTGGGGCCTTCTGCCAAGGCTTCTGTAACCCTGGGTTTGGGCAAGGAGGGAAGCGAGGTGAGGGGTTCCCGTGGCCACGGCGCCCGAGAGAGGGATCCCCTCAACGTGGTGACCTCTCAGCCTAAGACCAGGCGGCGCTAAGAGATGAAGGACGCCTGTCCTCCTGTGGGGGCAGCAGGTGTCTGAGGACATGGGGCCACCTGCCAGTCGGGATTTCCATCCACAACCCCACGTCCCTCTGTCCCTTGGCAGTGTGGGCAGGTGGCAGCCCTTCTGCTGGGACACTGGGGAGAGGTCTAAACCTGCTGTTTAGGTCTCTCTGCCTGAAAACCTGGGAGGAGACACAGAAACCTGGCTTGCATCAGCCCCACAGGCCTTGACCGTGGCCTTCTTGGGCCCCGGGACTTCACAGGTGCCCAGTGGAGCTAGGGGAAGGGTCACGCTCAGGAGCCAGACCTTCCAGAGGGCAAAGGAGGGGCCAAAGCACACCTGACCCCATGGTGAGTCCGCAGGGCGCAGGAGGTGGCAGCGGAAATGATAAACTTGACGTAGCTGGGGGATGGTTCCGTGCCCCCCCAAAGAATGGGGCTTTGCACGGTGAGTGGGCAGCTGGGGCCCCAAGCAGATGGGACACATGAGCAGGAAACAGGGAGGGCTGGCGGAGCCCGGGTTCTGCCGAGAGCCAGCCTGGCCCCAGCCGCTCGGTGTGGTCTCGCACCAGTGTGGGGCTAAGAGCAGAACAGAGCAGCTGGGGCCAAGGCCAGCTGGCCCGGCGGGCGAACACCACCCCGCCTCGCTGTCTGCAGTCAAACCAGACATTGGGAAGCGCCGATCAGCACTCTCTGCCCCAAACTCACCCAAAGCTGCCCCTGACCCCCATGGTGAGCCCTGAGCTCCCCAACATGGGACGTGTTGTCCGAGATCCCTCACACCAAACTCCTGGGAAAGCCCTGGCTGCAACCCTCTCCATCTTGGCACCAAGCGGCCCACGCCATCTGGAATCCCAGCTCCCCGGGCTCTGTTTTCTGGACCCAGGACACCACTGAACTTCTCATGGTGTTCTCCCCTGCTGTGCAGTCTCAGGGGGCGGGAGTCCCCCATGTGGGCTGGGCATCTCCCCTGTGCTCCTTGCAGCTGGTGCCTGCCACCTGCCCTGCACCTGCGGTCCCCTCGCCCATCACCCTCCCCTGCCTCCTTCACAGCCCAGAACCTATGTCGTGGGCATCACTGGTTTTTGAATGTTTAGCTCAACATCTATTGCACATCTGTGGAAGGAAGAGAGGGAGCAGGGAAGGAACGAAGGATGGCAGGGAAGAACAAGCCCCGTGGGTGCTGTCAGGAAGCGTGGCTTAGACCAGCCCTCCCAGGATGCAGACAGGGCCCAGGACTCAGGCCAGCCCTACTCGGGAGCAGGGGTGGGGGCAGAGAAGGAAAGGGAAAACTGGCTTCAGTGAGACCCCTCTCTCTGGGTGGTCCTGGGTGGGCACCAGCTCCTGGAGGCAAGAGCATTAGAACTGAAGGAATCCCGGAAGGAAGGACCGCGCTTCAGCATCCTCACGACAAGCTGGCTGTCCAATTCCCCTCACAAAACTCACGTCTCTTCCCTCCACTTGAGCAACACAGGGCAGAAGCAGGAGTCCCTGGGAGAACAGGTTGGGGGTGGTGGGGCCAGACGAGGCCCCAGGTAGGCCGGTTCCCACAGTGAGGCAGCGCGGGTGAGGCAGAGGAGGGGGCCTCTCCCTGGGCGGCCCGCCTGCGTTCCCTGGCTCCTGTCCGCCCAAGCAGCTGACAGCCAAGATCACCGTGACTCACAGAACTGGGTGTGGGGCTTGGCTCTGGGTGTGTGGAACCCTGCACAGGGGAGCAGGGTGAAGGAACCAGAGAAGCGTCGCATTTCACTTGATTGCTGTCACCGTGGTGCTACCAGGAGGGTCCCGTGGAGCATGGCTGGGGACCAGCCGCCAGGCAAGGTCTGTGTCTCCCA
Organism: Sturnira hondurensis; assembly: GCF_014824575.4. Classification (NCBI taxonomy): domain Eukaryota; kingdom Metazoa; phylum Chordata; class Mammalia; order Chiroptera; family Phyllostomidae; genus Sturnira; species Sturnira hondurensis. Next base: position 79,655 of record NW_028087067.1, read on the forward strand.
GGCGGGGGACTGCCCCCACCAGTAGGAGACAGGCTTTTTTCTAGGCCTGTGGTTCTCCTGCGAACGTGGCAGCTCTTCAGAATTGCCCGTGATGCCCCAGGCTCCCCCCACAGGGGTCTGACGGGCTGGTCTGGGTGGGCCCTCGGCTGTGTTTGAAAAGGAAGGACAGTATCTTCCAAAGTAGGTGTCACAGCTTAGATGCCTTCAGGCAACTGTCACACACACAAATGCGGCAAAGCAGAGCAAAGGAGATGAAGTGCTGACGTTGAACGTCAGGAAGGCCTGGCTCTCTGACCAGACAGAACGTCTGCCTCCCAAAGGGGCCACCTCCTGGAAGACAAGGTAGTTCGTGGTCGTAGCTGGGGAAGCGTCTGGTTCTCCTCTCTCCTCGCCTACATCATCTTCTTAGAGACGCAGCGGAGCTCAAACAACAGAGACGAGTGGAAAGCGAGGAAGCGCCCCCCACACTGACATGAGCGAGGGCGAGCGAGCACTGGAAAAGCTCCCCACCACCACCTCGAAGGTCCCGCTTTACGCTGCGTCTTAAGAAGCTGGTGAAGAGCACAGGAGGGCAGCGGGGAGCAAAGCGTTATCCCAGCCGTTGGCAGTGCAGGGAAGTCACCCCAAGGGGGAGAATTCACAAAACATTAACATTGTGATGGTTCGTGCCCAACCCGCAGCCCACAGGCCGCGTGCTGCCCAGGATGGCTACGAATGTGGCCCAACAGAAAATCATAAATGCACTTAAAACCTTGCTTATTGGTTTTCATTAGTGTTTGTGTATTTAATGTGTGGCCCAAGACAATTCTTCTTCCAGTGTGGCCCAGAGATGCCAAAAAGTGGGGCACCCCTGGTGTAGAACGTGACCTTGCAAGACAGTCAAAGTCCAACAAGAGAAACTGAAAGAAATGTAAGAATCCCAAAATGGGGGGGGGTGTTTAATGTAGACAATCGGCTTATAGGTGATAGGAGAGCCGAGAAGCCAGGAGAACGCTGAGTCGTCTCAGAACTGGCAACAGCAGAAAGACAGGACAATCCTTAGGGCCACAAGACAAAGTGGAAGGCAGCAATGGTCCCAGCGGGGTGTGGGCCACTCAACAGATGCTGGGGTCCCTCCAGACCTACACAGGGGCCACAGGGACCCTGAGTGAAGTGGCTTTTCGGGGAGGAAGTGGAGACAGAGAGAAGATACCTTCTGAAGGACAGGGAGAGAAATACCCCAGCTTCTCACCAGCTCCCGCCTCTCCCTCTCCGGTCAGTGCGTCCCTTTGGCCAGCCCCTCATAGAGGGCAGAGGAGCCTGAGAGGTGTATGTAGATCCTCCCCCTACAGTTCAAAGCTGTGCCCCTCGCTGTCTGGGTGGCCGAGGGCAAAGCACCCCACCTCTCTCAGCTGCAGTCTCCCCACACGTAAAGCTGAGATGGGGCTCACTGTGGCCTATGTAATGAATACAACAGGCTGGTGACGTGGTGAAGTGACTGACGTGACGATGAAGAGCTGGAACCTTGGGTTCCCTCGCTGGGAGCCCAGGGTCACGATCGTCCAGCCACTTGGCAACTGCTGAGCAGCCCTCATGAGTCGTCCCCTCAGAGGACCCCTGGGTGCTGCATGGGCCACGTGGCAACTTGCAGTTCGCAAATCGACCTCGTATCGTAGACGCACGGGGCTCTCCCTGCGGGCTAGAAATGGCACATAGCACTTTCCGAGCTTTACTGCTCAGAACAGACGCTCTCAGACTCCGGTCAGCGACCCCAGCAAACGCAGACAATACGTGACGGAGCAGCGAGTGCGTGTGGAAGAGGGTCCCACTCCAACCCGCGTGCTCTTCCCCCCACGCAGTGCTAACCCCCAATGGAGAACGGGGATCCACCAAACCTCTGCTCCACGTTGTGACAACAGCCCCCCCAAAAATTAAAGGAACACCAGAAACAAAGCAGCTAAGTCTCTCTTCTCAACCTCATCGACGCAGAAAACCATCAACTCGGACCTGGGAGAAAACCTGGGGCCTCTGTCCCAGGCATTTGCCGGCCCTAGCCGTCCGACACCCAGGACTCGAAGGGGCCAGGGAGTGCTCCCAGCTCTCGTCACACGGTCCAGACACCATTAATTATCAGACAGTGACATGTTGCTGCTACTACCTGAGGGGCTGGAAGCACTTTCCACGTGAAAAGAAAGGCAGAATGTGTCAAAACGAAGGCAAGTCCCGGTTACCAGAGGTGCTCAGTGGGAGAGGAGAGGCAAGGAACATGACCTCATCCTTCTGCTGTTTGGGGGTCTACCACCAACCTGCCTGACATTTACAACATTTTAAAAACACAGACATGCTCCAAGGGGCTGTGCCTCGGTGCAGTCTGCAGCCCCCAGCTCCCCAGTCAGCTGACGTGGAAAGGGGACTTTTCTCCCCAAAGATTCACTTGTGGGATGGGAACATTGCCTTAGAAACACCTCCCAGTCTCGGAAGGATCAGAGCAAGGATTCCCCGGGAAGTCTGTTCGCCCCGTGGAAAAGCAAATCCCCAGCAGAGGCCCGCGGCCCTGTTGACCGCATGCCCGGCCAGCAGCTGGATGACCCCCTGCGGCAGCCTCCCCAGGCCCCTCATGCCGTCCTGTGGAAGACAGCGGAGGACTTGCCCACAGTCAGTGCCCGGCCTGCTCCATACTCACCTCCTTCCTAAACTCAGGAGGAAAGTCAGATTAAAAAAAAAAGAGAGTCTACAATTCCAAATTCTTACATCTGCTACCCGAATGCACGCTTCAGTGTGAATTGCCTTCCTCACGCGTTTCCACAGCCCTGTGCTTGAACCCTCAGTACGATGCTCACTGAAATTCGCCCCGTGGGGTTCATTTGGTTGCGGGTCCACCTGCCTTTTCCTCCACGGGAGCTCCTCGAGGGAAAGAACCAGACGTGGTCCTTCCTCTGCCCCAACAACCCCAAGCACACGACACTTGTCTCTCTCTTCAGCACGTGTTCAGAGTTTGCTTACAGACTCCAACCAGTGCGCCAGGCCCTGAGCACGCGCTCCTGGGACCAACACACCCTGGGAGGGCGGTGGAGCCCGTGTGGCTGCATCCACGAGAGGCAGCAGCCAGGCAGCGTCATGGTGACTTCAACTCCCCGTGAGTCTATGGACAAAATAAGCCATTGATTGGAGTCCTTAATGTGCACATCTGATCATTAATGAAATAAAGAAAGCAGTGGCCCACTGAACGTGGACTCTGTACCCATAGGACATCTCCTGCTTCCTGGACTTCCTTGAATGGTCCTGAGCTGTGAGCTGTGAGTAACCAGAGGTCTGCAGTGTGTCTTCTAAAGCCCCTCATTTGCATAGGAAGTGTCATTCCCTGGGAGGGGATGCCGGGCTCCCCAGTAGATCATCCCAGCATTCTCTTTCTCTGATGAAGGGAAATGAGACACCTTCTTGACTCATGAGTTCGGCAGTTTTCAGGTGGCAATGAAGAGGAAGCCGTGTTTCGCCCAAGTCACAGCACCCAGGATGGCCAAGGGGCATCGGCTCAGAGCCTCAGGAACGCAGCCCATTTCCCCTCCTTTTCTTCATCACCCAAAAGCTGATCCTGTTTTACCCCAATTTCAGGTGTACCTGGGCAGCCCCAGGGCGTGGCCCAGCCTGAGTTTACACCTGGTTCTGAATATGTCCAGGGCTGGAACGATGGGTTCTCAGGTGGCCACAGATACTCCCAGGGCTTTAGGAGGAAGGCAGGAAGCTTGGAGGTACCGGAGCGGGATCAGTCATCTCCCAGCGATACGCCCCAGGACTGACCCAAGAGGAGGCAGGTCCTTCCCATCTACATCTGCAACCAGATCGGAGTCAGACCTGGGCCAGCTCCCGAAGCCCAGAGGGCATGAGGACAGCTGTGTGCTCCTGCCACACTTTGCTTCACCCCTTAGGTTTGTGGCTAACCTGCGGCTTGGTGGGTGTGGCCTGTCAGGTAAGAGACATTGGCATGAAGCACCAGGAACTACGTCATGTTGTCATCCCTGTGATATTACAGGAATTGCAACCCCGGCTCACTCTGCCTGTGGCTGCGGGCCTGGGACCTTTATAAAGTCAACAAGCTCATCTTCCCAGCCAGTGTCCGTGTGCTGTGACGCCGTCAGCCATGAGGGTCTACTACCTGCTCTTTGCGTTGCTGCTCTTGTGCCTGACCCCTGTCCCAGGTAAGACGGGCTGGGAGGGAGAGGATGGAAGGGATGGGTAGCATGTCATTCAAGTCAGTCCCTCCTCATTCCTCGGGAAGGTGTAGACCAGGCAGGTTTGTTGTGTGGGAAGGAGGCGCTGATCTTCCTAAAAGGATCAAGAACCTGAGAGCAGGTTTCCCAACCTTTTTTGATCAACTTTTATTTTTCTGTTTTTTTTTCCTTAGTTTTGTTTTGTTTTAGCTTTAAGTGTGCAAGAGTTACATACTTTACAAAGTGATCCCGTTGATATTTCCAGAACCCCAGCTGGTACCACACGTAGTTGCTGCCATTACTATTGACTTTATCTCCTGTGTTTTACATATTTCCCCATGACTGTTTTGTAACTACCAGTTGGGGTTACCTCCTTCCCCCAGCACCCAAGTCCTTAGGCCCTTAGTCCCTTCCCTCTTTCCCCCAGCACCCAACCCCTTCCTCTCTTAACAGACTAAGTAGCTCACAAAAGACACCTTTTTATGGAAATACACACCTGTTAATGAAGCATGAAGGCTGTGACACCGACATTTTGATACCAACAGGAAAGCTCGACTTAACCTGAGGACGGAAGTACAGGCTTCCATTTTAGTAGCTCAGTGGCTGGAGGCAGTGTCTTTGGGGCCCTAGAGATGCCCCGGTGACCACTGCCGGCCCAGCCCTTCCAGGAGTCCCTTGTTGTGGGTGCTCCCCGTCGGCACACTTGACGGTGCCATGGGGGGACCAGGGCTGAGCTGTAGCCCTTAGATGCTTTGTCGATTGGATGCCCGATGCTACCTTCGACTTGACTCCTGATTTCATAGAACGAAGGAAAATAGAAAGCATAATAGAAAGACAACAAATAGGTTACTCGAGGAATTCCAAAGGTCCTGTATTTACACCCACAGCCTCCCTAGAACCTGCCCACATATTCCCCTGTCTCTTTGCAGGTGATGCGGGAATCATAACTAGAGTGCAAAGGTACTTTTGCAAGGCCAGGAAAGGCCGCTGCGCCGCGCTGAGCTGCCTCCCGAAGGAGGAGCAGATCGGCACCTGCTCTCTCCGGGGCCGGAAATGCTGCCGCAGGAAGCAGTGACAGACCCCGGACGTGAGGAGGATGTCGTTGAGTGTGAAGATGCTTGCTTGAAGTTTGCTGAAGCCAAGTTCAATTAAATATTTTTTCAAAAAAAATCACAAGTTTCATCGTGCTTTTAAAGTCCTGGGTACTTTGGTTGTTGTTCCAAATCGGCCACTTAGAGAGTGTTCAGGACTCACCTGTAATCCAGGTCAAGTACAATCTCCTAGAGGAATCCCCAAGGGGTCCTGAACGAGTTTCCAAGGGTTTCTCCTTTTTCGTCAACTTTATACCCCAGGGGAATCAGACCCCTTGTTTGTCCTGAAATACTCCTTGCTGTTTTGCCACCCACACTTTGAGCTGTCCTGTCCCTCTACCTGACACAGCATCTCCCCATCGAATCTGTCTCTGAGACATCGCTGTATCCCTCGGGCATCACCTCAAGCCCTGCAGAACACTTTACACCTCAGAGAAAGCGGGGCAGCTGGCTCTTCTGCAAACGATCCTTCCGTTTTCCTCTCGCCCATGCCTCCACTCTGGCCAACCTCATACCTGGCGTGGAACCTCTCTCCTAGCTTTTCTCCCAACACTAACCCACTCCTCAGGAGCCACCTCAAATCCTCCCTCCTGCTTGAAAACACAGCTCATCTTCCACGGAAATACTGTCTCTCCTCTGATTCAGCACGCGGTCCTGACTCGAGTGCCCCGTTCACAAAACTGCTTGCTGTTTGCATCATACACAATTGCCTATTTCCAGTCTTAGTATTCGACACATCGTAAAGGGCAGGGACTGTGTCTTCATCACTTCTGCCCTGCCTAGTAAGGGGCCTTGCACCAAAAAAGAAAACTAACTTCTCTCCCTCTCTTCCTGCCTCCTTTCCCCTCTCTCAAATAAATAAATAAATAAATAAATAAATAGACTTTCCTTTCTTTTGGTATATATTTCATTGATTAAAGCTATTACAGCTGACCCATTCCCCCTCCCCTTTATTCCCGTCCACCCTGAATCCCCCTCCCTATAGCATTCCTTCCCCCTTAGTTCATGTCCATGGGTCGTACATACAAGTTCTTTGCCTTTCCCATTCCCCATACTAGTCTTAACCTCCCCCTGTCTATTCTCTCCTACCATTTATGCTACTTACTCCCTATACGTTTTCCCCCACTCTCCCTCCTCCCTCTCCCCACTGATAACCCTCCATGTGCTCTGCATTGCTGTGATTCTGTTGCTGTTCTAGTTGTTTGCTTTAGTTCATTTTGGGGTTTTTTTTAGGTTTGGTTCTTGTTAGTTGTGAGTTTGTTGTCATTTTACTGTTCATATTTTTATCTTCTTTTTCTTAGATAAGCCCCTTTAACATTTCATATAATAAGGGCTTGGTGATGATGAACTCCTTTAGCTTTACCTAGCCCGGGAAGCGTTTTATCTGCCCTTCTATTCTAAATGATAGCTTTGCTGGATAGAGTAATCTTAGATACAGGTCTTTACCTTTCATGACTTTGAATACTTCTTCCCAGCCCCTTCTTGCCTGTAAGGTTTCTTTTGAACCTTCACTTTTTCTTTTATTTTTCAACCATACTCAACCATTTCTGTGAGCATCCCGATTATCAGTGTTTTGAACTCTGCATCTGATAGGTTGGCTATCTCTTCATTGCTTTCTGGAGCTTTAACCTGTTCTTTCATTGGGCCATTTTTTTTTTTTTGGTCTTGGTGCACCTGTTATGTAGTAAGGGGCAGAGCCTCAGATATTCATCAGGGTGGGGCAACCTACATCACTGGGTCCTGGCACTGTGGGGGGGGAGGGGTCCAAGAGGGAACAGTGCTGTTTGCTCAGATCTCTGCCAGTTTTCAGTCACTTCCCCCACTACCCACAAGCAAATTGGGCCCTTCTGGTGCTGATTCCCACGTGGGTGGGTTTGTGCATGTTCTAGGACCCTGTGGGTCTCTCCAGTGAACTCTACTGTGAGGCTGGGAGTTTCTCCCACTGCCGCAACCCCCACAGGTTTTTTTCAATCAGAGGTTTTGAGGCTTTATTTCACTGTCCTGGAACCCTGGGTTAGACAGTCTGTCTCACTCCCCAGTTGTTCCTTGAGGTGTATCCACACATGAATGTAGAACCGCCAACTCCACCAGCCACCGCCTCACCCGCCCATCCTCCGGCCACTGCCTTGCCCCAAGTCCTCCCCACCAGGCTGCCCATCTCCACCCCTCCTACCAGTCCGGATGAGTGTTTCTTTTTTAATTCCTTCGTTGTCAGACTTCCATACAGTCCAATTTTCTGTTAGTTCTGGTTGGGTTTTTGTTTGTTTTTAAACTGAAAAGTCACCATTTTGAGTCCCAGTCAGAGCACTTGGCTGGGTTTCAGGCCAGGCCCCCAGTTAGGAGTGTGTGAGAGGCGGCCAGTCGACTTGTCTCTCATACGGCAATGTTTCTCTCCCTCTTCCTCCCTTCCCCTCTCTCTAAAAAATATAAATAAAATAAAGGAAGAAAATCTTACAAAAGGAGGAACTGCTATGGGAACTGCCCCCCACAGTACGCAGCTAGAGAACCAGACAAAGGTGTAACACGGTGGTTTAGATGCTGGGCAATAAGCAGAGCAGGGCTGTGATTGAAGAGACACGTACAGTGTCTCCAGCCCATTAGGTTCCAGGCCAACAGACCAGCCACCCTCTGAGTCAAAGTGACTGAAGTCTTTGACAGCAAGAGGCACCCTCACTTCCAGGGCAGAGCACCAGAAGGGGTATCTGGGGGTTGGAGCTTTTGAGGGCTGCAGAGTGGGCCCCATGAATCTTGGCCTGAGAGCTGAGGTGGGCACACTTAGGGTGAAAGTTCACGAGGAAAACACGTTGCAGGGGTTAGAGGGAAAATCCCAGGTGCGTGTACAAGGCCGGAAAAGATGCATCTCCACCAACAGAGTGGAGAGACCCCAAGAAAGTCCTGAGAAAGGAACTGCATTATTAGCAAGGCTGTTGAGCTCCAGATTTACCTGTTCTGAAGCTACTCTGACAAGTTTTTTAATTCCTGAAAGAATCATACTGGTCTACAAACAACTTAAACACGAGCCAGAATAAATCTAACACTCTTTAAAGGAAAACAACAAAGTCCATCACTCAACAATATAAGCTTTATGATATACTGAACCCAATCAGAAATACTAGGTGTGCAAAGAAGCAGGAGAATGTGGTCTATAGCCAAGAGAAAAATCAGTTAGTACCAACAAACCCTATGATGACAAAGACGATAGAATTAGCCACAAGGGACTCAGAAGAACTGTTACAAATCCCACAAATGTCTCCAAATTTGAGGCCCAAAAAAACCCGCATCATGATGAGGAGATGATGCAGAACCAAATGGGACCTTCCCCAGATGAAAAATAATATCTGAGTAAAAACTACACTGAACTGGATTAACAGCATAAGATATGGCAGAAGACGGGATAAGTAAGCCCGAGCCTGCATAAACACAAACGAATGAAGAAACGAAGCGGAGAGAGGAAGGAAAGACTCAACGCGAATGAACGCTGGCCTGCAGGAAAGCGTCCAGCTCCGCGGCACATGGGTTTGGAGTCAGAAAGAGGGCGAGTGAGGGAAGAGGTAGGTCAGGAGAGACCAGCCTGCCGTTTTCCAAATCTGAGGAAGCCACAAACCAAGAAGTTTGGTGCTCAAAGAAATCACGCCCAGTAAACATAAAGAAAACCATGCTCAGCACATCACAACCAAATTAACCAGCAGATCAAGAGAAAAACCTTCAAAAGCAGCCTGAAAGAAAGCCACTTTAAACTCAGAGGAACAAAAAGAAAAATCAAATCACTAAAATCTATGACACCCAAATCACTAAACAGCCCTGTGCACTTGAACAGCCCTGTCCGCCACTGTGACCTGACGGGAACTGATGAGACACTTCGCCCCAATACGAGCAGAACACATTAAAATGTGGCACAACATAGCCCGCGCTGAGCTACAAAGCAAGTCTCAAAAATGAAAGCAGTTTAAAAGCATCCAGTGTATGTCGTATCCACAGCAGAATTTAAAAGCTATCAATAACAGAAAAATAAAATCACTAAAATCTATGACACCCAAAATGAACTGGGGCCATATTGATAAGTAACAGAAGAAAAAATAAGTGTCAACCCAGAATTCCATGGCAGAAAAATATATTTCAAAACTCGTGGTAAAACGGACTCCGGGTGAGGATGATATGCCAGTGCCAGGGCGTGGGTTTTACCAAGTGCCCCTGCCGCCTGGTGGGGATGCTGGCTCGGGGGGCTGCGCCGGTAGGAGCAGAAGGTACGTGCGGGCCCCTCTGTACCTGCCCCTCAATTTTGTTGTGAGCCTAACACTGCTCTAAAAAAGCCTATTCTTAAAAGAAGGTGACACTTTTTGAACAGCAAGAATAAATCTAAGAGAATTCCTCACCCGCAAACGCTGGCACTATTAAAAAAAGAAGTAGGCACTATTTTTTAAAAAGAGGAGGAGGAGAAAGAGGGGGAGGGGGAGAAAAAGAAGAAGAGGAACAGGAGGAAGAGGAGGAGGAGGAAGAAAAAGGAGGAGGAAGAGAAGTTAAAAGCAGACGAGGAAGAAGAAGAAAAAGGAGGAGGAGGAGAAAAATGAATTATTTCTTTAGGCAGAAGGAAAAGCAAGGCCAGGTGGGAACACGGCTCCACATGGAGAAACGGATTCAGCTGCTAAGAGCCCAGACATTCATCTTAAAGGTTGTAAAGTCAGTGAAAAACGAGACTCGGGTGCACATTACTTATTTTTAAAAAATCACTCGAGATATCAAACATAAAGAGAGAGATGGACTAAAGATGAGAGGATAGAAATTGACAGGCTTTGGAAATATTAATCCGAAGAAAGAAGACAGGTTCTGTTGGCTAACTGACTGCAAATCACGTCGTAGATTGTGGGACGAAAAGTGTTACCAGGAATAAACGGGCGAGGGGCGGGGGCAGGGGGCAGTTTCTAGTGACAAAGCGGTGCGTTCACCAGGAACACACACTAATACTAACTCAGAACGTACCTGATAGCAGACTTGCAAAAATTTTACAGAAACCCTGATAGAAGAGAGAGAAGAAACAAATGAATAATCACAGGCGGATATCTCAACATTTATCTGTTCGCCGGGAAAAATAAAGCAGACAAAATAAGAGTATATCAACAAAGATACAGAACACTTGAACAGCCCTGTCCGCCACTGTGACCTGACGGGAACTGAGGAGACACTTCGCCCCAATACGAGCAGAACACATTAAAATGTGGCACAACATAGCCCGCGCTGAGCTACAAAGCAAGTCTCAAAAATGAAAGCAGTTTAAAAGCATCCAGTGTATGTCGTATCCACAGCAGAATTTAAAAGCTATCAATAACAGAAAAATATCTGGAGAGTCTCCAACTTCGCGGAAACTGACCAGCCTGTTTCCAATGGGCCGGGGACAAATCACAGGAGAAATCGGAAAACATTTTAAATAAATCAGAAGTGAAAGCACAACATGCAGAAATCTGATCCTGGCTGGTGTAGCTCAGTGGATTGAGCGCGGATCTGTGAACCAGACAATCGCGGTTCGATTCCCAGTCAGGGCACATGCCTGGGTTGCAGCCCAGTTCCCGGCAGGGGCCAGTTCCCAGCAGGGGACGCACGAGAAGCAACCATGCATTGATGTTTCTCTTCCTCTCTCCTTCCCTTCCCCTCTAAAGATAAATAAATAAAATATTTTTTTAAAAAAAGAAATCTGTAGCCATGCCGCTTAGGCAGCGCTCAGAGATTTATAACATTAAATGTCTGTGTGGTAGAGAGGCTCACGATGCAACAGGCTGACTTTCTACCCCCAATAAACCAGAACTGAAGCAGATAAACCCACAGTGAACACGGGTGAAACGAAAACACACACAGCAGGGAACGAAAAGCAAACGCTGGGTCTTTGGGAGAATCAGTGCCACTGGGCGTGCTCTCCCTGGGTCACTGGGGAGAAAGAAAGAACTCACGGGGAACCTCGGGTGTAGCCCAAGCTTCCCGGAAGCAGGCCAACAGCTCTGCGTCTTAGGGGACAGAGACAAAGAGCTGCCACAAGGCGGCAGTAATCGGCACCCTCCTTCAGGACCTGACCTGGCAAGGTCAGGACACACTCTTTTTTTTTTTTTTAAAGAAATTTGAGGTGTACTGCCAGAAGCAACTACAAATTCAGGGCAGTCCCTAACAGAAGTCCAGTGACCACGTGCATGCCTTTGGCAAAACATCTCTTCAGGTCCTCTGCAGGTTTATCAAGGGATTTTTGTTGTTGCTGCGGTTACTGAGTTTGACGCATTCCTTTACATTTCAGATATTAACCCCTTGTCAGATACAGGGTTTGCAAATATTTCTCCCATTCTGCAAATTGCCTCTTCACGTCGTCGATGCTTTCCTTTGCCACGCATGGCTGCCAGGGGTGTGCAAAGATGGTCAACATTACTAATCACCAAGGCAGTACAAATCAAAACCTCAATATCACCTCATACCTGTTAGGATAGCTACGAAGGAAAACAGAAGATCAAAGACGTGGAGGAAAGGAAGCCTTTTGCATGTTTGGTGGGACTGTAAATTGGCGGTTCCTCCAAAACCCACAAATACAACTGCCATTGGATCCAGCCATCCCCCTTCCCAACGTAAAGGCATCTAAAGGCACAGAAATCAGGGCCTCAAAAAGATATCTGTACTCCCCTGGTCTGTGGAGGGTTATTCACAAAAGCTAAGATACAAAACCAACCTTCATGTTCACGGACAGACAAGCAAATAAAGGTCCTGTGACATGTACATGGTGGGGTGGACCTAAGCCGGGCAAGAAGTACAGAAAAACACTCTCTTGTCCGGAGGAAGGAGAACACTGCCCGGGAAAGGTATCTGCGCACTATGCCCCCAACAGCACAGGGCAACGACCGAAGTTTTCCCCCACACATGAATAAATAAAGAAAAACAGGCATGGGTGCCATGGAGGGTGACTCAGCCAGGAAAAAGGGAACCTTGCTCTTTGCAACACCACGGAGGGAACTCGAGGGCATGGTGCTGAGCCGTGTTAAGTCAGGCAGAGAAAGACCACCACTATCTAATCTCACTCGTGTGGGGAATCCTAAAAACTGACTCAGAGGCGGAGAACAGACTGGTGGTTGCCAGGGGCAGTGGGGGTGGGAGGTGGTCTGAGACGGCAGAAACTTCCAGTTATAAGGGCAACAACCCAGGGGGTGCGGGGCACAGCATGGTGAGTACAATTAACAATATGATGTGTGTATCTGAAATTTGCTAGGAGAGTGGATCTGACAAGTCTTCATTTGTTATAAGGAAAAATAGTTCAATGACTTGGGGAAATGGATGTTAATTAGACTCACTGTGAAAATCATTTTACAAAATAAAGAAATGGGAGATCTTCATATTGTAACCTGGGGCTCATATCCTGTGATATGCCAAGGGTATCTCAATAAAAATCCATTTAAAATGCTCTTGCTGTCTGTCCGGCATTGGAAAATGGTTGCAGGAGAGTCCTGCAATCCGCCTCTTCCACAGTGGACATCTAAGTAACAGTGTACGAGTATTCCTTTTGTAGTAAAAACTCTAGTCACTAGGAGTCGGAACTGATACCAAACAGGAAAAGCCTGAAAATTTCTAACTGCCTTCAACCTCCTCGAAGGCCCTGAGGAATTTCCTGAAGGAAGGTTTCTGAGAGCAACGCAGACAGGGCACAGCCTCCTTCCGTGTCGGTCCAGATCGCAAACGGATGAGGAGTGGAATGGACAGGTCTAGAGCTGATTCCTGGAACCCCTGGAGAAATGAGACTGCTCCCTAGATCGTAAATGAAGTTCGGCCTCACGTTGTAAAAACGACTGCCATTATTTGGTGTGTGTAACTGGCACTGGGGCTTGTGCAGGGATTGTCCTCACTCTTCAGAGACATGATGAGATCACCAGGGTAGCACGCACGGTGTTGGCTGCATCCTTTCACCAAACCAGAGAAATATCTTGGAAACCTGATGAGTCCAGGCAGAGTGCATGGAGGCCCCCTTGCCCACCCAGCTTTGCCGGAGTCTCGCCTGGCCTGGAAGGGACGGTGTTAGGGTCAGGATGGTGGGGACTGGGTCCCAGGGCAAACCTGGTCACCGGGCAGGGAACGAAGTGACTGCAGAGATGTGGGGCACCGCCAATGGGGACCCCTTCACAACATCCTTCCATGCCTGGCTGCGCCATTCACCACAGCCCATCAGAAACTCCCCACGAAGGCCACCCCCACCTTGACACCTGATGGCGCCCACAGCTTCTTGTGAGCGCATCTCCACCCAGCCCATCACCTTGGGCCTCTGAAGCTCGGCATTTTAACGAGCACACAGAGTGGACCGTAACCAGATTCCACATCGCCCTCCAGCATCTCCTCAGAGCACTGGTTAAAAGTAACCCTAAAACCACATCTAAAACAAACACATTGGTATATTCTCTATAGAGGATTATAATCTACGTAAGTAGATGTTTATCTCTCTCAAACATCCGGGGACTGGAGAGGAAGAAATCGGGACGGATGTACCAACCCTGGTCTCTGAAGATGCTATCCCCTGGGCATGGGGCACAGGGCTGTTCCAGTCCTGGGGCCACCGTTTACTCGGCCAGGTCTCAGAGCAACAGGGAGGTCCTGGGTGACACCCACAGACCTGGCAGAGCCTGAGATCATGGGTACGTTCAGAACTGGGTCCCGTCAACAACAGAGAGGGCATGGAGAACCTGCTGTCCTTCAGAGAGTCCCCACGGGATCCAAATAACAGGGAGAGCCCAGTGTTGGCATGTCTGGAGAGGGGACAAGTCGGTGGCTCCGAAGTACTGATGTTAAGTGCAGCTGGATGTCACCCGAGATCTGAGTGACCCTAAGCTGCAAGGGCTGCCCTTGCTTTGTGCTATGGAGACTCTGAGAAGACAGGTTGGGTCACCATCTCACCCTCCACTTTTCCTCTGAGGAAGAGAAAAAGAGCATGTAACTGTCTCATCACCTGCCACACGGGAAGACTATAAATTTTAGGTTTTCCACATGAATGTCACCATCCACGGTAATCTACAGAGGCTCAGGCCCACCTATCTCTTGTCCCTTACACTTACTCTAGAAAGACCTGGTTCCTAGTATGACCTGACACTGTGCAGGACACACAGCATTGCCAGGTTCAAAGTTTCACGGGGCAAGCAGACGAGCTCCAGAAAGTTTGTTCTGGTACGGAGACTGCCCCTCCCAGGTTCTGTCCAGGCCCCGCCTGAACTGAGCAAGAAAGGAAGTCTGTTCCCGTACAGAGACAACCCCGCCCGGGTTCTGTCCTTACCCCACCTGGAGGTTCTCCCAGAGTTTCCCCATCCCGATTTGCATAAAGAGTAGGTATGCTTTGTGTTCCGAAGGGCTTGCTCATAACACACAGGTGAGAAGAACAATTTAATTACTCTGAAGTCTCCCAAGTTGCAGCCACTGCTGATTCTGCTGGAACCTGGAACCTCATATAAGGAGCGAGGCTCAGCTTCACCTCCAGTCAGCCACTCAGCTTCCCAACTGCCAGCATGAGGCTCCATCACCTTCTGCTTGCATTCCTCTCCATGTTTCTGCTGCTTGTGCCAGGTGAGAGGGGCAGAGCCAGGGGGCCGCACAGGTGGGAAGGGCAGGGCAATCCCTCTCTGTCTCCCTCCCCTTCTCTCTCCTTCTCCTATCTCTCCCCCTCTCCTCACTCTGTCTTCCTCTGTCTCCCCGCTCTCTCCCTCCCTTCTATCTTTTCCCTTCTACGCACCCTTCTAGACCAAAGAGAGAGTCTCACTTGTTCATGAGATCCAAGCGCCCTGCCTGTTGCCACCAGGGAAGGAGGTTCAGATTCTTTCCTGAGCCCCCACAGGTGCCCACCAGCTTGTAGACACCAACTACTCCCCACGCTCCAAGATCAGATGCTGCTGACAGAGGAAGCCTCTGTTGGGTAGTTTTTCTTATTTAATGAAAGCAAGAAATTTGATTTTGTCCAAGGACAGAAGTGTAGAGTGTCACTTTCTAGGTCTTATACTAAAGGGTGGAGTCTCCAGTAACCTAGGGAATAACAAAGCCCATCCTGGACACGGGCAGCCACTGTTGGGGGAGACATTTGTGTCTTTGCCTTCTCAGCTCGAAGATCCCTGAGGACACACCCCCAACAGGGCTGCTCTTGGCTCAGGGCTTGGAGCTCTGACATCAGGATGCCCACGGCTGACTTCGTCTTCAGTGTTACGGAAATGGATGACAAGGAGGAAAGGGGCAAGGAGGGAGAAAGAAGCGTGAGGCAGAGACGTGAGGTCGCCAATTACGTATCAGAAACTATGTTGGAAAGTCGTTGTTTTGTTGGTTTTGTCCATGGCCGTATTCCAACACAGAACAGGATCGGGGAGGGAGGCGGGAAGAGCAGGAAGAGCAGAAGGACAGCAGAAAGGCTGGAGATGCCATGAGGAGAGGATCAAGGAAGGGTGAGGTCTGAGGTACTTCCCAGAGATCAGGAATGCTGCCACAAAAGTAGCCCTAAAAGCGATCTCTATTGTCAATGGCCAGTTACTTAGCTATTAGGTTCTCCTTAAACAATCTCTGCATCTTAAGCGGCATCTCAGCTCCAATACTTCACTGAGGAAATGATTTGGAAAAGAAAGATTAAAATAGACACCTGTTGGCTGTTTCTGATTCTGAAACCACTGGCCTGCGTGTGAACCTGACCTCCCGGGGCTTCCTGGTGACACTGTTGGAGGACCTGAACGGGCACAGGCTCTGTCTAATCCCACCCCTCCCTCGGCCCCAGCTCAGAGCTTTTAATGAGCTGGTTCTAGAAACATAAAGGACCTCTTGGACCTCAGCAGTTCTCATCTATCTGGAAAGTGGATCCTAACTTTATACTCATCTCTTATTATAATGGGGTGACCACGACCTTGAGGGTTCACTCAAGGACACACAGACACAGATTGCTTTTGGAAATGGTGCTTTGATTTCTGACACTCTTTGGCCTTTTTATTTTCCTTGTAGGTTTTTCTGCAACTGAAACTCCTCATTCGTGCGTGAGGAAAGGAGGTCGATGTTTGCCGACCCATTGCCACAGAGGTACAAAATCAATAGGCAACTGTCTCGTGCCAGGAGTAAAATGCTGCGTGCGGAAGTAATTTGAAAGTGAAGAACCAGTTGTCACAGAGGAGTCAGAAATGTGCCCTTTGCAAAGTTGTCAAATTTAAATAAAATTGAACAGCTTGGTTCAAACACCAAGAATCTTGCCCTTTTGTCATGGTGGTTTCTGTGGAGAGATGGGTCACACCAGCCCATCCCAAAATCCCTTAGGGGCCCCTTTAAAGCTCCCCTACTGACCTTCAGGAACCCCAGGCTGGTATCTGCCTCTGCTTTTCAGGTTCAGAGGACCCTTTGGGTCACCTCAGCTCCCCAGTGACCCCCGTGCTTTCCTAGCAGGCACACTTCGCTCTCGCTTCCTCCAGCCCCGTGTGCCCTCCCCTGCCCCATGTCACCCCTCCAACAAGTGCCTCCTTCACCCAGTCCCCACCCCTGCTCCCCACAGGAAGGGGCCCCTCCCTCCATTATGCCGCCAGAGCCCTCCCTTCTTTGTGGTTCATGTGGGGTCAACCTCTACATCTCCCTTTGGCTATAGAACCGCTATGGGAGCGGACTTGGTCCACTTCATCTATGAACTGTCTTTGAGGGGAACATGGCTTCATGAATTGTGACCCACTCAGTGGCAATGTGGAGTCAGACACAGTGTGTCTCTCCAGGGGGACATGACATGAGGCAGGTCAGAGGTGTAGCAAAGCAGTCCTTTCGAAGGTACACATACAAGAAGATAACCAAGCATGGGACACCAAACACCATTGGGGAGCAGAGGGGACCAAACACCAGAAGGAAGACAACAGAGACACAGGGGGAGCACGGAGATGCTGCTCTCACCTGCCTCTTCTCTTTGCTTAGTTGTTTGAGTGACACCCATTGGAGGGAGTGTCTATAGTCCCCACTTCTCACCCTTCTCTCGGGGGGTTGACATCACTCAGGTCTAACTCATCCCCACCTGTCTACCAAACGGACTCCTGTCCAGAAGGAATCATAATGTATGTTGACCTCAATCAGCCCTTTCCCTGCCCATTGTGACCTGACCCAATCCCTAATTGTGTGGCAATGGTGAGCTGCTCTTAGGTGTCCCTGCCTGAAAGGACAGCAGCAGACAGCCTGTGAAGGGTGAAGGAACCTATTGCAAGGTGGGTGTTCAGGAGAAAGCCATATGTGGTAGAAGAAGAGGTGGGAATAAATCATAATATTTAGGGAGTCAATAAAAATTATTGCTTTCAGGACACAAGCATAGGAGGTAGGAATGTGGACAAAAGCTTTCAGTCTATACTTTCTGTTCTATACTTATTATTATTATTATTATACTATTATTATTCTGCTAGGGTCAAGGTCATTCTACATAGTAGCTCTTAAAACCCTCAGAGCTACTATGTAGAATTAAATGTGACTTATTTAAACAGATTACTACACTTACTCTATTTTTAAGTGAATATCACCAAACTAAAATAGGTCTCTTGCTTTTCAGCAAGTGAAAAATTCAAATGCAGATGCGAAGATTCAAAACTCTCCTTTGATCTTTGCTCCAGCAAGAAAGAAAGGGACAAATTATGTAAAGTTATTGTTCTGTGGAGCCATGTACTAAATGAAATGCAGAGGGGAATTTTATTCACTTACCTACAATTCTAGGTTCTTTTGAAGATGGTCTTTCTTCCATCTCAGAAATGACAGAAGTTTCACTACCAGCTTCTAATTTCATGGGCTCAAAATAAAAGCCACACAATTTGGTCAAATTCCAGTTTTAAATTTCAGTGTTTTTCTGAGACATTCCAGCCCTTAATGGAAGAAACCAACATCTTGTGTGATTTCTGAAACCCAGAGGTGGCCTGGGAAGCCCTTCTTGCATTGGGTTGGTTCCCGAGCAAGGACGTCAGCCACAGCACAGCTCTGCATAGAGAGGTACCAGCCAGCCACTCACTCCTCTGATGTCCCCGTTTCAGAGATGGGACACGGGAGCGTGGCACTTGATTCTTCATCAAAGGTACAGGTAGAACTGGAGCTTCAAAAGGCTATTTCAAGGTCACTCAGCTAATAAGTGGCAGATGAAGGGCTGTGAATCAAGGTCAATCCGATGCCAAAGTTCTTTAACTGTGAAGTGAAATTCCTTTTGTTTTTATTCCCCCAAAGTTTAAGTGCTTACTTCATGGCTGGGATGAGTCCTTTGATGTTTGTGTCTTAGTCATGATGTACCTTTCTCCTCCCTAATATTAGTGGCTATTTTTAGATAAGTAGGGAAATCAGATTCCCTCTGTCCCCTTTTCTCCATTCCTTTCTTTCTTCCTCCCTCCCTCCATCCTTCCTTTTTTTTCCTTCCTTTCCTCCCTCGTTTATTTCTTCCATGCGTCCATTTTTTGATTCACTCACAAATCGGTTTTTCTATACTGGCACTAATTCATTTAAACATATTTGACTATTTTGTCTATGCCAGGCACACTGTTCAAGGGGTTGAGAATGTGAGACGATAACAGGACTTGCTATTTTAGGAATTCATGGCATAGTGAGAAGGGGAGACATATAAACAACAAAGTAGAACTGAGATGGAGAGGGAAAGACGGAGGAGAATTTCAGTGTGCTACCTTGGATGCTTCTGGGCTTCATCCCAATAATGCATTGATGGAAAACCTGTATGAAAAAATACTGTCACTTGTGATGATATGGATGGATCATGAGAATGCCACGCTAAGTGAAATAGGTGAGGTGGGGAAGGACAAGAGCCATAGGATGTCACTCACCGGTGGGACATAAAACATCAAGCATATGGTGACAAAGGGACACTGTCCTCTGGGTGGTGCGCACCCAATGTAACACACAGATAATTGGTTACAGGATTCTAGGCTTGAAGTTGATATAATCTTATTTAACCCGGCCACGGTGGGTTAAATTTATTTTACCCCAATAAATTCAATTGTTTAAAAGTTAACAAAAAAGAAGAAGAACTACTACGGTCCCCAAAGTCTCACCTGGTCATGACATCTGTGAGAGTGTGGCATGGTAAGAGCTTGTCTAGGATGCCTCCAGACTCTTTTAAATAGGTAGCAAAAAAAAAAGACTGAGTACAACAGGAGACAGTATTTTAATTTACAAAATTTCACCTCCTTATTTACCTCCTAAGAAGGGAGACGGTCTTCATATTCCTAAACAAGACACTAACTTGCCAGAAAGCGGTATGGACACCTACCATAAAGATGAATGAATGACCAGATAATTTGCGAAAACAACTCAGTTTTTAAATTATCTTTTTCTCAAGGAGAAAAAGTACCAAACCTCCAAGTCATAAGCAGAAGTGAGAATTAAGGAGGAAATGCTGACTAAAGGTCTTCCTTTTTGTCAGGCAGAAACGTGGATCTGTACCCACGTGACAGACAAAACCTCCTCACATTATAGACGAGCCTCAAATGAACACCTTCATTAGGAAGACAAGCTTTTTGTCTCTGGCTTAACATCTCAAACTCTTCCGCAGACCACCTGCCTCCGCTAATGTGCGCTGAAGAAGGAGCCACCACCAGACACTGCCAGTTTTTCCTCTAATCCAAGAACTCACTTCCTGAGATGCGGCTCCTGTTCCTTCTCATCCTCCTCCTCGTGTGCCTTACCCAGGCGGCAGCAGGTAAACTGTAGATCCAACTGGTAGGATGAGCCGGTGGCTGACCTAGGAGCCCAGAGTAGAAGGGGCCGAAGTGTCTCGTAATCCACTGAGGCACTGAAATATGTAACCACCGATTAACACCGTAGTTGGAAGGGACACAGTGTGCCCCATGTACTCCCCCTGACAATTAAGGATGGAGGAGCATGAAGAAATTAAAAAGGCTTTCCCAAGATTGCCCAGCACTAGTAATGATGATAGATTAACATTTTCCCAGAAAAATAAGTTTATTTATTAAATCACATGTAAGCCCTGGCCGGTGTGGCTCAGTGGATTGAGCATCGGCCTGCAAACCTGAGGGTGGCCGGTTTGATTCCCAGTCGGAGCACATGCCCGGATTGTGGTTCAGCTCCCCAGTAGGGGGCGCATGAGAGACAACCACACACTGATGTTTCCCTCTCTCCTTCCTTTCCTCTCTCTCTAAAAATAAATAAATAAAATCTTTTAAAAATGTTTTTAAATATATGACATGTAAAACTATGAACACTTTTTAGTATGACTATCACCCATACAATACCTATTGGAACATACTTATTATACTAGAAGACTTGTGTATCTGAAATTGAAACCTAAATGGGTGTCCCACATTTCACTTGGCAACCTCACGCATTTGTCGACACCTGCCAGGTCACGCCATGGGGAAAACAACATCTGAACCTTGGCATCTTAAAGGGGCAAAGTTTTCATTCTGGTCACAAATGACTCGTGGCCAGAGAGGCGCTGTGTTCACCGTGGCTGCCCAGGCCCGGCTGCCTGAGCAGCCCCCACTGGGCACGTTGCTGGTTCCGGTGCTGGAGACGAGCCCCCCCAGGAGCCCCAGCTGGTGATTCCCGGCTCCAGAAGGCATGTCACTTCTGCTCAAAGTTGACGACCCAGGCCAGTGCTCTGGCCCCACCTAATCACACAAAAGGTAAAGCTTGCTTTGCGTCAAGAAAATGGACAGCCGGGCCTGTATGGTGAACAGCCTAATGGAAATAGACACGCAATAGATATATAGACACATAGGTATAAATATAAGTATGGACATGGATATACAGGGTGGGCAAAAGTAGGCTTACAGGTGTGGGTATGCGAAACACTTCATTCTTGTAGTATTTATTACTTATTGTACTATTTATTTATATCACAACTGTAAACCTACTTTTGCTTACCTCCATATATGAATGTATATTCATATTTATAATAGGAATGATATCAATTATAAATACATCTCCATAGTTGTAATGTGCATATAAATACATATGAATTGCATACATAATTAATAATTATTTTTACCTTGGGTCCTTATGAAGAATCTGCAGCTTCCGGAGGAAAGCTCTAGCTGAGGCGCCGGAATTAGAAGCCAGGAATCCTAACCCCAGGCAGAGTTGGCTTTCCATCCCAACGAGGGGCCTCTGCCGTGGCTTCCTCGTGCCTGCCAGTCGGTCTCCCTCCTGCTCTCTCTAGCCTGGACTCAGACTCTGTCTCCTCCCATGATGCCTTCTGACCGGCCGAGTCCCCCCACCGGGCCCTGCCGTTTCAGTCCGCACGGGAGCGCACATGCGCACCGCGGGCCGAGGCTGCGGCCTCGCTGCCTTCAGGAGTGAGAAAGCACAGTTCCTGTCTCACTCACCAGGGCTCTGCTTTTGTCCCATTTTGCCCTTTGGACAAGGAAAAGGGCACTTTAGGAAGCTTTTTAGACAAGCATGGAAAGTATGTCTCCGATCTAAAGTGTCTTCATCTGAAAAGGGAAGACCCTCCCTGGTAGAGGTGGGCCAGCTGTCCATGTGAAGGGCCAAGTGTGACGCACACCTGGGCTCTGCTGGCCGCTGGGCCACTGCCGCCACAACTCGCCTCTGCGGCTGCAGACGGAGGGCCACCGCCGGTGATGTGGAAACGAAAGGGACACCTGTCTCCCTATAAAATTAAATTAGTTACGGGCACTAAAATTTGAACGTCATACCATTTTCGTAAATCATCCAATATTTCTCTTCTTCTATTTATTTCCCTGCCACTTAAAAACCGTGAAAGCCATTCTCAGCTCCCAGGTCATATGCCAACGCGGGGAGAGGATTCATTTTTGTCCCGTGGCCAGTGATTTTCAGATTCTCACTGCACAAGGTGAATTCGTAGTTTTGGTTCAACAGGCCTTTATTTCTTTTTGTTTTGTTTTGTTTTTCCCACCTCTTCCTTCACAGGACACAAAAAAGAGAACAAAAAGCGGGAATGTGAAAATATGGGCGGTGTCTGCAAAAACCAGAAAACCCACGGCTGCTCCATCCTGCCCGCCGAGTGCAGGAGTCGGTACAAGCACTGCTGCCGAGTCTAGGGTCAGCTGGGCGGCGCCCCACGCACGGGCGACGGCCACCACCGGCTTCTAATAAAATCTTCACCTCTCACATGGGGCCCGTGTCAGGTCTGTCTGAGAGAGTGCTTATTAGAGGGGCAGGTCCTGGAACTGGAGGGGAAGTCCTAGGTTCGAAGTTGGCTCACACCCCTAATGAGCTGATTGTCTTCAGGCAAGACCTCGCCTTCTCCGAGTCTGAGTTTCTGCACCCGAACTGTTGAAACCACCATTCCCCACGCTGCCTGTGATCTGCTCGCATCTGTCTATAAACCCCTGGACTGAGGAAAAGAGCTTTGAGGGGTGGAGGGGAATGTGGAGTGTATGTGGAAAAGTTCCTGAGATTTTGTGCTCATGTTTATGTCCCTTAAAGACTCTTGGGTATCAAGCAATACTGAGGAGCCAGGGAAACAAGTTAGGCCCCAAGGAGCAGAAAGATACC
Organism: Sturnira hondurensis; assembly: GCF_014824575.4. NCBI lineage: Eukaryota > Metazoa > Chordata > Mammalia > Chiroptera > Phyllostomidae > Sturnira > Sturnira hondurensis. The sequence goes on from NW_028087067.1 coordinate 102,402, forward strand.
AGTAGGCACTTAGGCATCAGCTCCTAGAACCAGAACTCAGAGAGGGCAGAAGTGACCAGAAGTCTGAACAAGGAGAAATTTGGCCCCTACACCCCCTTCCCTGGCTTGTTGCACCCTCTCCCCACCCTGGTTGAAGGTGGAGAGTTTACTTTTTGGAAATGCTGAGCCAGGAAGGTGGCAGACTTGGAACTCTGGACAGTGCAAAGAGGTCGGTGAGGCTGTGGGCTGAAAACAGATTAATTCAATGAAAACGTACAAGCGCAAAGGTGCAGTCATCAGCTTCCTCCCTCCACTCAGCCCTGGGGACCCCAGCACCTACTCTCGTGCTGCCCAGCCGAGCAGGGTCGGAGACACGATGACTTCGCCCCCTGCCATGGCGAAGGTCTTCACTCACTCTTGCAGTGACAGAGTGTGTGTCTCTGAACATCAACCCAACATGGAAAAGGAGAGACTGCTGACTGACGAGCCAGGTGAAATTTTGAGCCCACCTGACCTCACCTGAGCAACACAGGGCTTATCAAGAGGGAGGGGACCTGAAGTTGGCTGGATTCCGATCGTCATAATACCTTGAACTCCCAGATCTTAGCATCCCTTCCTGAAGGATGCCTCCCCCTCCTTGGGCTAAGGACGTTGGCCCCTCCCTCCCAAAGTCTCTGCGGTGACCTCGCCTGATGCAGAGGCTTCCGGGCTGTTTCTGCAGACAAACCTCGTCAATGTCTCAGTGTGTCCCCTAGATCATGGGGACGGCAATCTGAAGGACTTCGGAAGGCCTCGCCATGAAGACACACTGTGCACATCAAAAGAACTGCAAGGCTTTGCAAACGTTGACCCAACTAATACGCTTTTTACTTCATCCTGAGGGTGTTGGAACAGAAAGGAGACAAGAGACCATGGGATCAGGGCAGGACACAGGCACATGCAATCAGTGATTCTGGGCTCAGTAGTTTGGCTCAAGCTGCTAGGGGTGCTCAGTAGGCTAAACACTAGTTTAGGGACACGTGGAAGAGACTTGAGGGTCAGGATATCTGAAACAAGGAGGAATGTTGGAATTGATTTATGATGTGCGACCACAGAGGTATGTTCTGACCTCTGCCAGGGCCCCGTGGACATTCCCCTCACCGACAAGGGCACAGAGCCATTCATCAGTGACAGGAGCCCAAATGTGTGAAAAGTTGTATAATGCTTGTCCTCTATGATCCGAGGACAACGGGGAAATCCCCACCATTGATGTCACTGCGGAAGTTACACTATCAGAGACCAAAGGGTGATGTTTAATGGCCCAGATAATGTAGTACTCTAATAAGCTGACTTAATTATGGAGTTAATGGGTGCCACAAATCTAATTAGTTATTAAGTTAGGCCCGACCCTTGCCTCAGACATTAGGGCTCAGGTACCCTCACGATGGGCTTAACCCTGAGGTCTCAGGCCATTTCGAGTTGATGGTGCTGTTGTGGGAATGGAAGTAGGAGCTTGGTTTCCCAGACCGGCCGCAGGTGCAGCTCCTCGGGTTGCACTCAACCTGCCAGCTTCCTCGGCCTCTCCAAGGTCTAATCCTCTGTCCTCTACTGCCTGTCAGCCTCTGCTGGAAGCCTGGCCTGGGGGGCTGCCTCAAGGCCTGTGTCAGTCCTGCTGTCGGAAATCACCATCTCTCCTCCAAACTAGACCAGGGGCCCCACTCTGGGAACTCCCCCTTGTCCAGCGAGTCCCTCATAGCAGCAACCTTCTTCCTCCTCGCTCCCCACTTCCAGGGACCAGCTCCTCCTGCTTCTCCTACCAAGAAGTTTCTCAGTAACTGACCTCCAAGTCTGGCTCTGGCAGTGTCTTCATTCCTGCCCTTGCACCTCCCACCCTGACACTTCTGTTCTCCCGTGATATCCTAAATGGCATTTAAAATTCTTCACTGTTTCCCTGCAGGTTAAGCGATAAAGTAAAATTCTCTGGAGAGTCTCATGTCCTCCATCTGTGGGCCATGCCCCTGAGTCATGTCTGTGGCCAGGGACCCTGGTCTCTTTTATTCTCTTCCTATTGGAACTCTTACACTCATATCCTTCAGCTTTCCCTGGCTAATTCTTACTCATTTTTAAGAGTCAGCTCATATTCACTGGGGAAGATATTCTTGATGCACCTAACCTGAAGAAGATGTCCGTGCCTGTGTGCATCTTCAAAGGGACCTCGAACCTGTCCCCCAGCCACCCTTACAGTTCCTAGCCCACAGCAGGTGGCCAATGGGTGTTGACAGAAGAAATGAATCAGTGGATGAAGAATTAGAGCAGACACGTTAAACATGAACTCTTCAGTTTACTGAACAAAGGGTCAGGGCATGACACCTGAATTCTCGGGTTCACTTAATTCTCAAACAACAGAAGCTTCTTCCAGGGCACATGCCGGGCATGCGCTTGGAACAGTTTATCTTCCTCTTCAGGCACACACTCACACTCCAGTCGCACCAAGTATGCATTGCACTGTGCCCATAAGCTGTAGAAAGAAGAAAGACATTTGTTTGGGGGCAAGCGAGGCTCAAGCTCCCTGCTCGGGGGGAGAAACACTTCAGTCCAGCCAGGAACCCCCAAACTTCAGGGGGTTCCTGAAGGAGTTGCTCATGAGGGAATTCGGTCCTAGGCACCTGCTCGTCCCCACCTTGTCCCTTCTTGTTCATTCAACAGGAGGACCATACCAGTGTCTGAGAGCTGGTTATGGACAGAAAAGTTTGTGCTGTTATTTGGAGGCTGGGATGAGACACTTCAAACGTTCCTCTTGGGTCGATATATCATAGACCCAAGTGTCCCCGCAGGTGTCATTCCAGAATTGTCAGACACTGTCCTTTAAAATCAGACACTGACGTTGAGGGGCTACATATGTGTTTATTAACACGCACAAACACGCATGATATGCCCCGAGGACTCTGAGGCGTGTCTGCAACCCTCTGAAGTTCACCCACATTTCCCAGGCTCAGAAGCCCCACCTTCAGGATTTAACAGCTATGTCTTTAAAATCAAAGATCTAAATTCAAGGCTCTAAAGAAAAAGACCCGGAATAATTAGGGGCACCAGCTGAGGTGCTTACCTGACTCAGGGCCAGGCTTGAAAAAGACCCCCTTCCTGCCTCTTTGAAGATGAAAGTCCACACTCAGCCCCAAGAAGGAAGGGTCTATGCAGTCCCCCTCATCCAGCCTGTCCCCCAGGGCCATTAAGAGATGTCCCTGACTTTGGAGCCCAGGCAGCAGAGCCCCCCGAGGCTGGCTGGCTGTCACCAGCCCCAGACTGGCCGTAGGGCTGGCTGTACCCACCCCTGAGGAGTCAAGGCCAGGGTGGAGGCAGGCTCACAGCCCCTGACTTCATCCACTCACAGAGCTCAGCCCTGTGTTCTCTTTATTCAACCGGGGCATCCCAGCCACACCCTGCTGGGGAAGTGGGAGGACTAGGCTTCTATCAGAGAGCTTTCTCAGACTCGCTGGTGAGGGCTTCTTATGGCCCATCCTCAAACCAGATGCCAAGTCTCTCAGGAGAGGGCCACCCACCTTGTCCTGGGCTTCATTGGAGCCACTGTGCCCAAGGAGCTTGGACAGGTGGGCCACCTGCTGCTGGGAATCACTCCAATTCCTGTGCCCTGGGGCTGTGACCAGCAGGTAGTCCTGGAAGGTGACCTGCCAGCCCTCCTTGTCTGCTTCTCCGTAGCACCCCCCGATCTGCCATTCTGTCTCTTTGACAGAAAAGCAGCCCGGGGACGCAACTGCTTGGGGCACTCTTCTGAGTGTTGCAACCAAACCATCCTGACTCCCAGCGAGTCTCAGTGAACAGGCTCTTATGAAGCCAAAGCAGACAGCACAGTGGCTGGGGGCATAACTCTCATTCCAGCTCCTGTCCCCTTAGTGCTTGTCTGTGGATTTGTGAAGGAGCATAAGGAGGTCTGAGCCAGGAGACGGAGTGAAATGTCTGACTAGGTGAATGGGTTTATCTTAACACAGAATATCAGAGGAGGGAAAGAGTTGGGGTGGAGGAGGAGAACTGAGGTGGGTGAGCACAAAGCACAGCACGGCAGCCTGCAGGGTGACAGGTCCGGCCCCCTCAGGGCCCTGCCAGACCCCACAGGGCTCACCCACATAAGCCACCTTCTCTCGCCCCAATCTAAGTGTAAAACCCTGAGCTGCTCCATGACACTCGGCACTTCCATGAAGCAGGGAGAGAATGCACCTCTGCGTTCCTTCCAAACACCATGGTTCTAAGTGTACGCATTGCTGCCTCCTGTCAAACCTCTAAGCATCTTTCCCTGCTCCTGTAGCCAGCCATGAAACACCAGATCCGCAGAAAGAGGGAGAGGGTGAACTAGAAACGGCCACCCGTAGGGGGAAGCTTTGCCAGAGGAGAGCGCGTTTATCAGGGCATCGTCTGGGAGACAGGAAAGCAGGTTAGTTTTTCCTGCTCACAACAGCAGGGACTTCTTTACGCTTCAGATGCAGAGCTGGAGGGGCCAACCCAGGGACCCACTGGAGAAGTTTCCCTTGTCTCGTCATTCCCGGGTGAGCATCGCTACACAGGCCCCGGGGAACCGGGGGTCCTTGGGTGAGGGGAGCGGAAGCACAAAGGCAACAGCATTCAGAGAGAAGGAGATGCCAAGGAGGAGGGCATACCTGGCATCACTTGAGACATGAGGGACACGATGAAGATGAGGATGTACAACAGCTTCATGGGGCCAGTTCCGTGGAGACCTCTTCTGAAACTTCTAGAAGGGAGAAAATAAATGGCTTAAGAATGTTGTTGATTGGAAAGTAGTTTCAAGCGTCACCTGACAGGTCTCACCAGGGTGACTACGTGTGGAAGAGAACGTCCAGCTGTGACGAGTTCTAGTTAAATAATGTACTGAACAGTGAGTGCGCAGGAGGTGAGCAAGAACAATGGTGTAGACCTGGAAGAGTCTCTTTTGTTAACCCTGAAGACTCTAGGAGGGACCGCGGTGGTGACAATAGTAAAAGTAGGAGCAACTACAGCTGATGGACACTGGATCTGTGAAGAAAACCAAGAAGAGTTTATACGACTTTTTTCCTCATTTACTCTCCTGTAACTTGTATTACGACCTGCTGTTGGAATTCGGTACCCACAGTCACAAAAAAACCTTTCATTTCCCCACTGATGGCTCTTGTGCTGCATAGAATGAAACCTAGTAGAACAGAAACCACCACCTACCTCTTAGGACTCACGTCCCTGGGCTCTGTTCTGTCTCCAGACGTCCAGAATGCTTCCAAAACCTCTTAAATGCACAGCCGTGGCTGCGTCACCAGGACATGTGCTCTTACTGGGGACAGGTCCTGCCTGGTCTGACCAGTGAGATTTGCCTTCAGTTCCAGGGTGATCCTGCTAATTCAGGTCCCCATCCAGGTCACAGTGCTGTCTCATGACTGATAAAAGCCTCATGTTCTCGGCCTCACTGGGGGTTAACCAAACTGAGCTCTGGTGGGTGAAGCTTAGGGGCTTTCCTCCTTGGCCGAAGCTTGAACAAAAACAAGTCTTCTTCCCCAATCCAGTCTGGTCTTCAGGCAGGGGCTTCCCGTGATGTTTCTGTCCTCTGTCATGGGGGTGTGGCCAGCTAACCCTAACTTACGATCCCACAGAGCCCAGGGTGAGGTTTCTGGTTTTCCTCACGCACCTGGATAATCTTGGGCTCCCGTGAAAATGACACCCTTCATACTGAATAAACCACGGACTTCTCTACAATGAGCAGCTTCAGAGGAGGCCAACACAGGGATTTTTGTGCCTTTCCCTCTTCTTTCCAGATGACAGTTGTGTCTTACATTTCGGTAGTTAGGCAGGGCCAACCGAGAAGAGCACACAGAGGTCATTAGTCTGGCCTTCCTTCAGCCAGAGGCTGATTAGTGTTATGTTATGCAGTTCCTAACATTACTCCCAAATGCACACACGAGGAAGAAAAGACAAGAGCCATTCAGCAGGGTGATCAAGTTCGCACACGGCAAAACCCAAGTTAGAATTAGGAACCTGGAACTCAGGACTCCTTTCCTCCTGCGGAATATTTTGCTAGTCTCTGTACCCAGGGACTGGCTGCTCGAATTCAACGCCTGTCATGTTACATTTTAAAGGAATAGTACATTGACTAATAACATTCCACAGATTAGTGAGAATTTAGAAAGGTTTCTGTGACATCCACTAGCTGATTTAAACACCTGTTGTACAGGGAAAATATGCAAGAGTCAACAAGTCGTGTGAAGAGAGGCCACCCTGACGTCCACTGCCAGTTATTGTAACTTAACAGTGATACTGATGCTTGAACTCTGTGGCATTGGCCCAGAGAGAGAAAATGCCCCAAGAGGCTCCTGCAGAGCGACTGGTAATCTGGCATCGGGGAAAGTCCCCTCTCTGGGTTGTTTCTTTCTGGGCACACACGTCCATGGGCAGGCCCTGGGGCAGGACTGGAGCATTCCTGTGGCAGGAAGCACGTCCCCACAACTGTTCCCACAACTGTTCCTCGGTGTCCCGTCTGTCCTGTGCCCCAGGCACTAGTGACTTTGGTCCTTGCCCTTCGTCTTGCTTCTGGTATCACTAAGTGGAGTCACATAAGTACACAGGTAGATTTGGCAAAACTGAACGTGGTGAAGAGCTGTGAACCAGAGGCCAGCAAATCAGCAGTCTACCTCCTTGAACAGTGTCTTATTGGAGTGCCAGAGCTCCCCACCACATGGCCTGCTGGGCTCTGTCCACAGGCACCAGCAGCTAGCATTTCCACATGGGTGGCTGCCCCCGGAGCAAGATGGCAGTTGAGAAAGCCCCTGCATCACCTGTGTCATAGTAAAGAATTTAGCGTAGATCCTTCTGAGAAGCTCAGAGTGTCAGTGGGTCCTAACAGATTCCAGAATCTACGAAATGCAAAAATAGAGGGAAGATAAAACTGGGGTGCTGGGAGTGGGGATTTATCAAATGATTTTAATCCCTTGCCTCTGAGACTAACAATGTCGACAATTAGCCCAGCAGGGGGCTGTGCTGTTGGCCAAGCTCCCACTTAGTGAGGGAAGTGCCTTCAGAAGGTGAGAGGGGCAGGAACGGCCTTGGACAAGGGCAGGTGGGGCCAGCCAAGACCACAGATCTCTGCCCCAGACGTGGGAGCCCCAGTAAGTCCCAGACACTCAAGGGCAAGCGCAGCTGGAGGCTCACAGTAACTAAACATGAACCCCCACGCAGTCAGAGTTGGGGTCTGAAAGGCAACTTTGTGGCTCACGTCTGCTCCAGGAAGCCTTCCCTGGGCACCCCACCCCAACCTACTCAAAGCTTCATGTCCCTCTTCCCCAGGACATTCTCTTCAAATGTTTTACATTTTATTAAATTTGTTGGCTGACACTAGTTAATAAGATTATATAAGTTTCAAGTGTACAACTCACTTTTTAATATATTTTATTGATTATGCTATTACAGTTGCCCCATTTTTCCTCCCTTTATTCCCCTATGCCCTGCACCCCGACTCCCACCATCATTCCTCCAACTTAGTTCATGCCCATGGGTCATATATATAAGTTCTTTGGCTTTGATGTTTCCCATACTATTCTTAACCTCCCCCTGTCTATTTTCTACCTGCCATTTATGCTACTTATTCCCTGTATGTTTTCCCTCATTCTCCCCTCCCCCTCTCCCACTGACAACCCTCCATGTGATCTCTATTTCTGAGTCTGTTTCTCTTCTAGTTGTTTGCTTAGTTCATTTTTGGTTTTGTTTTTAGGTTCAGTTATTGATAGTTGTGATTTTGTTGTCATTTTACTGTTCATATTTTTATCTTCTTTTTCTTAGATAAGTCCCTTTAACATTTCATATAATAAGGGCTTGATAATGATGAACTCTTTTAGTTTCACCTAGCCTAGGAAGCATTTTATCTTCTCTTCTATTCTAAATGAAAGCTTTGCTGGATAGAGTAATCTTGGATGTAGGTCCTTGCCTTTCCTGACTTTGAATTCTTTTTAGCTCCTTCTTGCCTCTAAGGTTTCTTTTGAAAAGTCAGCTGTTAGCCTTATGGGAACTCCTTTGTGGGTAACTGTCTCCTTTTCTCTTGCTGCTCTTAAAATTCTCTCCTTATCTTTAACCTTGGGTAATATAATTATGATGTGCCTCATTGTGTGCTTCCTTGGGTCCAACTTCTTTGGGACTCTCTGAGCTCCCTGGGCTTTCTGGAAGTCTATTTCCTTAGCCAGGTTGGGGAAGTTCTCCTTCATTATTTTTTCAAAAAAGTTTTCAATTTCTCGCTCTTCCTCTTCTCTTTCTGGTACCCCGATGATTCAGATGTTGGAACTTTTAAAGTTGTTCTGGAGGTTCTTAAGCTTCTCCTCTTTTTTCTAAATTCTTGTTTCTTCATTCTGTTCTGTTCGATTGTTTATTTCTTCCTTCTGGTCCAAACTGTTGATCTGAGTCTCAGTTTCCTTCCTATCACTGTTGGTTCCCTCTACATTTTCCTTTACTTCACTATTTATAGCCTTCACTTTTTCCTCTATTTTGCAACCATACTCAACCATTTCTGTGAGCATCCTGAGGACCAGTTTTTGAACTCTGCATCTGATAAGTTGGCTATCTCTCCATCACTTAGTTGTATTTTTTCTGAAGCTTTGATCTGTTCTTTCAATTGGGCCATTTTTTTCTGCCTCATTTCACCTGTAATGTAGTGAGGGGCAGAGCCTTAGGTGTTCACCAGGGCGAGGCAACCCATGTTACATGTTGCTGCATTGTGATGCTGTCTGTGGAGGAGGGGTCAGAGAGGAAACAGTGCCACTTGCTCAGTTCTCAGCTGGCTTTCAGTCACTTCCCCCACTACCCACAATCAAATTGGCCCTTCTGGTGCTGATTTCTAAGTGGGTTTGTGGACATTCTAGGGCCCTCTGGGCCTCTCCTGTGAAGCTTGTTCCCCCCACTGCCACAACCCCCAGAGGCTTTTTCACTCAGAGGTTTTGAGGCTTTATTTCCCCACACTAGAACCCTGGGTCATGCGGTCTGTCTCACTCCCAAGTTGTTCCTCTTGGTTTATCTGCACACAAATGTGTGACTGTCCACTCTGCCAGCTACTGGCTTACCCACCCTGGTCCTCCAGCTGCTGCCTTGCCACACATCCTCCCCACCCCAGCTGCCTATCTCCACCCCTCCTACTGGTCTGGGTGAATGTTTCTTCTTTAACTCCTTGGTTGTCGGTCTTCCATACAGTTCAATTTTCTGTTGGTTCTGATTATTTTTTTTTGTTTTTAAAGTTGTTGTTGTCCTTCTTTTGGTTGTGTAAGGAGACAAATTATGTCTGTCTATGCCTCCATCTTGGCCAGAAGTCCTCAAGCATATAATTCTATAGTCCATCACCCACATATTGCTCTCTGTACTTACTATGTTTTGCATTTAATGTATTAAATGTTACTTATTTCTATTGTTTTTCTCCTCCATTAGAATATATGAACCATGAAGTGAACTTTTTTCCAAACAGAAAAATGAACAGGTTCATGGCTCAATACATAATTTACTGAGAAAAATATGAATGAATGAGAGTTGACATAATTGGTGAATTTTCTCGGAGTCAAGCAACACAGGCAGTCAAATCAGAAGAACATGTCACTCTACTGATTCACCATGACAAAGAGCTTCAGAGCTGGGGCAACAGCACAAGCCACATTCATGCTCAGTGTCCCCACCTCTCCTCTGTCCTCACCCCTGACCACCAGGCCCCTTCCCTTCCTTGCCTCCCCTCTGAGGTCTGCTCTGCTCATCACAAGCCAGGCCCCTATGTTTGGATCGGGAAGGAAAGGGAGGAAGAAGAAGACCTAGGGGCATGAGGCTGGAGCTGGGGTTTTCCAGAGACTGTAGAAGAGAGAGGTGTCAGTGAATCTGTGAACCCTGGGAGAATTATATGGGAAAGCAGAGAAGGTTTTTACTTTATGGTGAAGAAATACAAATGAGGACATGAATTACATTCAAATTACTCATTGGTTCCTAAATTTCCCTGATGTGGGGGTAGACTGTGCCACTAAAGCACAGGGCCCCCTGTGGGCCCACAGAACAGACACCAGGAAGAGGCAAAACTTTGCAAGGACCCCTGTACCCAGACTCTGGAGGATGACAGTGCTGATGAGGTGACGGTGGAGAAATAGATACTCGTGTCTGTGTCCAGACAGGCACACCCATTGTTCCTTTAGTTACTCAGTGACGGGGACCCAGTCACGCAGTTGGCCCTCATTGTCCCTCATGACAATGCCAGCCAAGCTCAGTTCTCTTCCATGGGTTTCTTTAGGTTTTGGAAGCAGGTAAGCACACCTTACCTTTTCTCTTTGTCTCCCACCTTCCCAGGCACCTTGGACTACTTTCTGCCACCTCTCTCCCCTCCCCTGACATGCATTGTAAATCGCAGGAAGCAATGCTGATCTCTAGGCTGCCCGCACCAAGGCAGAACAGTGACATAGTAGAGAGACCACTTACTGAGGAGACTACAGTGGGTGACATGCCTGGACAGGAAAACTGAATGAGGAAGACACACAATGGTCACCAGGACTCCAGCCCCATACGTAAGCCTTCTGACCTGCAATTGGAATTCCTTTCTGGATACTCTCCAGACATCTGTGCTTTCATCCTGCATGTCCCCACCACCACTCTCCTTAGCCCTGTGCAGCCTCCACAGCTCCTCCCCATTTGCACTTGACCCGCAATGGTGACAGGACCCAGGACCACACCCTATCTTCATGGCACCTTGCCCACTGTAGTGAATTCCTTCCTGTCCAAAAGCCTGAGGCTGTGAAGGGAACCATAACTCCCTGTCCATATAGTCAGAGAATTCTGGAACAGAACAAAGTCTTAGATTATGCTCCTTCTTTTATGACTCCTTCATCTTGGGGGAGTGGAGTGGCTGAATCTAGCTGAGTTTTGGTTTCTACATCTGTGAAATGGGCTTGACAGACCAGAGCGGTTCTAAGGATGACCATGTTATGTGCGTGAAAATGTTTTGCAAAATTTAAAGTGTAATATAAATTTAATTCTTATAATTTTTCCTCTCCCGCTACTGCCCCTTCACGTGGCAGGTCCCTGAGCTGAGCTTTCTCCCCTGGGCGCCTTCATCAGTTCCTCTTTATTCGGCAGCAAACGGTGAATGCTCGGCAGGGTCCTCGGTAGGGCTCACAGTTTGGTGTCCCTTGCTTGAGGCAGACTCCACCCCGAAGATAGCAGGGTCTTTCAAAACGGAGTGCCCTTGTGCTGTCTGCAAAATGGAAGAGATGTTTGTTTGAGCTGGATGTCCACGAGGACAGCTGGAGACCTAATATCCAGATGGGCCCTCATCTTTTCCAGCTAAACACCAGCAGCAAAGTGGGTTTGATTCCCAGAGTTCACCTTCCCTTCTCTTCACCCCCTCATCCTGCCCTAAGATGTCATTGCTGCTGATACAACCTCTAGCCAAATTTTCCTTCCTGCCAAGAGAACCACTGGGCATTCACTGGAGAGTTAGGTGTGATCTGTCGGTAATTATTGCCCAGTGTGTCTCCCCAATGTCCCACCTGTCTCCCCAATGCCCTACCTGTCCCACCAATTGCCCCACCTCCCCACCACACAAGACCCACCCCAACTCTCAGTCTCAAGGGATGGAAGCCTTGCCCATCTAAACTCTCTGTCACTCCCATGATATGGGTGGCAAGAGGTCCATAGCCAGGGTCTCCATAACATTTGTCTCCACTCTGGGTGACACTAAGCAGGTGATTCAGCTGACCTGGTTCTCAAATCAGCCAGTTCACTTGTGGGAAAGGACAGAGAGTAGAAGATCACTACGTGACAAGACTTGTAACGACACGCACACACCACCCCCAGCTTTCAAAGGCACTTTCAACTTTCTGTATGTGAAGCTGGGGTGTGGAGGGGACCCCTGAGCAGCCCCCTCATGCTGTGCCTTTCAGCTATGGTTGACTTAGGGGAAGGAAATCCGAGGCAGCAATAAGGGCAGCACGGTTGGTATTTACCAGGCAGCGCCTGGCAGAAGGTGAAGAGGGCGGTGAGGAAGATATGCAGGAGTCTCATTGCACCGCAGCAGAGGCTCAGGGGGCCTGGGGAAGAAAGAGGCAGAGGGCAGAGTCAGAGGAGCCTGATGAGGTGCTCAGTCAGAGGACCTCGTCACTGCCCCGGGAGGGGGATAGAGATTGAGGACTGCCGGCCTGAGGCCCTGCCCTTCTGTCCCCACGGGAGGAGCCCTAACAGGCCTATGCTCTCCTGCTCCCAGGCCGCCACCCGCACTGGCCTCACCCTGCAGCCACTCATGCAATCACTGCACACAGAGGTGGCGTCAGGTGTAGCTGAGGTACCTGCAGGACAGCGGGAGGCCCAGAGCCAGCTGTCACAAAGTAGGCAAGGACGGTCCCTCACAGGTGAGGAAAAGACTTTGAGGCGAGTTGACTGAAATTCCAGGGCTCCTCACGAGGACGTTCAAGATAGTGGTGGGTTAGTTATAACCTTCCTACAGAATCCATGCTAAGGAGAGAAAAGGTGCACAGTGGTTAAAAATGAGTAGAAAAATTGACCCAGTTACCTGCAGCATTTGAATTTTCTCATTTACTTACATAGAAATCTATTATTTTTCTGAGAACACGTATGCATTGGGAAACTCCAAATAATGAAGAAACGTAAGAGACAGAAGGTTGAAAAAAAACCCAACTTTTTCATTAAAGCCACAGTTCGGAGTAGTGCAGTTCTGGTTCTTTATATGTAAAATTATGCTAATATTTTTTAATTTAAAATATAGAATCATACTTTATAGCCAGCTCTATTGCATGTTTTTTCCCCACCTAAACATTATCTTGGAAATTTTTAAATGCCCGTTCAAATATACTTGCCTTGTATACTTGTGTGACTATTCACATACGCTTAGAAATTTATATAACCATACTTTGGCATAAATCCCCAGAAGTGAAATGTCAGCAGATACGCACATTCAGGTTGGAGCGGGTCCTGCCCACTGCCCACTGCAGAAACCCCTGGGCCGTGAGCTCAGTGACGATGTGAAAAGCATCTTTCGACCCTCAGTGTTCTCATCAGTGCTGGCTATTGTCAATTGTTTGAATCTTTGAAAATTATACAAGGGATTAATAATAATACGTTCTGTTTGCTTTAATATATCTCTTTGAAATTATTTCTGAGGCTGGACATTTTTTAAATTGTCAGTACAGAAACTGTCTGTGGCTTGCTTTTCACTTGGTGCTTGCTCATCCAGTAGAGGAAGTTCACGGTTGCTCACGGTGATTACACTTTGCTCTGCTCCTGCTTCGTTTTCCTCAAAGATACGTGTTTGTCTGTGTCTACCTAATGTCTGTATGAGCAGAGCAGACAGTATTCCAGGTCAGTTTTGTCCTTAATTCTTTCAGTCCTGAGGTGGCGTCTTCTCTAAAAAGCGGTGACAGATTTGAGTTCCCAGCAGCAGCATGAGAACGGTTTCTTGCCCCACCCAGAAGTACGCGTTTGCTGAGTCCACAGAAATGCCTTCACTCTCTAAGCCTGTGATCTTTAAAAATAGGTACATGACTGAGTTTGTGTCCTTGTTCTTGTAAAAAAAATTATCTCACACAAGAGAAAAACAAAGTCATACGTGACTGGAAGGAACCAGCAAGTGATCGTGCTTATCCTGATGTTTTGAGTTCAGGAGAATGTCTGGAGAGAACAGACAGTGGGCTTCGCACACTCATCACAGTTCCTAAGACCTAACTTGTCCAGTCTGAAGGGCCCAGGTAGTCGTAGGTCATGGCATGTATTCTCGTTGTGCACATGCTCTGAGCCAGCACCACCGGGTTTGAGCCCACCCAGCTCCTAGCCTTCAGGGCTGGCAAAACTCCCTCATTGGCCTTTCCCAGCATTCACCCATGATTCACTCTTCCAAAAGAACTTGGAGTGACTCCATTGAGTTAAAAATAATTGCACTGCCTGATTAGCTAAAACTGCATAGACATTTCAGGTTTTACTTAAGAAAAAAATGACATGTGCATGGTTAAGTCTTTCTAAAAATAAGATTTTACTTTACATGTTTTTGTTCTCTTTTAACATCATGTTTTGTGTCTTTTAAGAAGTTTTATCATACAAATCCAGAATGTGGTTTGTAACCATATTCCTAGATATTTTGTGATTTTCTTTCTATTTGAGTCACATTTTCTTTCATTGTGTTTTACAACCGGCTACTGTTTGCATTGAGAAAGATTTTCTATAACCTATGTCACTCGCCCATGAGTTAAACTCTTGTACACATTTTTTGTGCTGACTTCTCAATGGTTTTTCTATCATAAAAATCCTAAATCTATAATTATTACTTAACCTCCTTGATTCTGGCATAGAGGTCTGTCATTTTCTTCTCTCGTCAAACTGCATTGACTAATAATTACTGGCACAGGCAGAGGCCATATAACCCAACCTTTTCACTTTTCAGAGGAAGAAACTATGGCCAAATCAGAAAGGTCAAAATAATGTCACGAGGTAAGCCCATGATGGAGGACTCTGATTTTGCGGAACTCTGTTACCACAATGCAAAAATTCCCTTATTTCTCTCCGTGTCCCCTAGTTTCTCCTTCCTTGTCTCTGTTGTTCCTCTCTGCTCCTGTCAAAGATTGATTTCCTTAATCTCCCCCCAAAAACAATATTTTTCAAAAATAGTTCTAAAAAACAAAACAAAAAAATTAACAAACGCTTCAGTGGTTTTTCCTTCATGTGACTCCTTCCATAAAAACCTTTGATTTTTCTTCCAGGACGCGATGAAGGCTTTCAGCTCATGCATTAAGCACAGGCTGTAGCTTCAGCCCTGATGTCTTTGGGGCTCAGCACAGACACAGCAGCAAGTCTGTGTTCAGTGAAGGACTTGAGAGAAATTTAATGACAATACAAAACCCCAGTGCTTCCGTGACCCTGGCACTGAGTCGGCCACTCTTTTAGGGCCTCAAAATGACCCAGCAAAATTCCAGTTAGGATTTTTGATTGGCAAGGTAGAGCCGGAGAAAATCTGCTTTAAGTCTAGGAATTGTGGCTACTATTGTTCAGAAGGCCTGAGAAAAAGCTCTGGAAGATGCAGGGAAGGTGAGAAAAACTGCCAAATGTAAGGATGGTTACGAGTAAGGATGGATGATATTTTTAAGGAGAGAAAACAGTAATGGAGGGAGGGAGGGAAGCAGGAAGACAGAGAGTGTGTGTGGGAAATTCTTGTAAAAATTCTCCTCACTTTGGGGGGCAATAGAGACCCTGGTGCCTGCTCCCCGGTCAGGGCACAACCAGAAAGGCAGCCACCCCCGAGCAGATGGCCAGGTGGCCCTGGGTCAGCACGTCATTTCTCTTCTTCCCCAAGAGGCTGCTCCGTCTGTGCCCACTCTCTGGCCTAGGGAGAGCTCACTAACCCCATCTCTGACAAGACAGACAACATGTACGGAATGAATCCTCTTCCTCTGACTAGGAAAATAGGATCATCCCCTCGCCATCATGACCAGTTGGATGCTCCAGTACCTGTCAACCCATCTCTCACCGATGAGGTGACAAGGTCTTCTCAAGAAGCTGCTAAGGGTCACATGATGGGGGTTGGGATGGGATGGGTTTGTTTATGCTTTGTCCCCTCAGCGTTGGGCCATTCATATGAACAACTTCAGCCTAAAAGTAGGAAGCACTTTTCACAAAACCACAGAAACCTGGAATTCTGAAGACACTAACCAGAGGGTCTCTGAGCTGCGCTTCACAGGCGGAACTCCGAGTCCCTCAGACACGACTGTCCATATCCGACCCCAGTGCCGCCGACCTGCTTCCAGGGAGAACCCGGAGCACCCCTGCAGACTCTCAGTGTTTTACTTCAGGTCAGTTTAGGCGAACTACACCCTCTGACGTGCGCGAACACATGGCGCTTGGTCTTCTGCGGGACCCAACGATCAACCCCCAGTGCGCCTGAGGGGACAGGTCGGGCTCCAAGCCTTCCCCCCCACCCACCCCGTGCGCAGCGTGGTGCCAAGTGCCCTGCGTGGTCGCTTCAGTTCAGCCCCCAAAATGTCTCTAGAGGCAGGTTCACTCCGAGGAGCATTCTGTTCCGTGGGTGAGGCCGCAGGGCCACCCGGTGGTCAGGCGGGAGCTGAACTCCAGCGGGAGTCTCACCCTAGGCTCGCGGCCGCCCCGCAACTTCGCCTCCTGAGCCTTGGCTGTCCCCCAAAATCGTTTCACGGAGCTCGAGGACATTGTGAAGAAGAAAATAAGGAGTGCGTTCAGATTTTGGGTTCCTAGGTTCTGGCTCTGCCCCTGACTTACAAGTCATGTCACCTGTCTGGGCCTCAGCCCCTCATCCACAAAATGATAGGATGGGGTCAGGTGACACCCTAAAGTCCCCTCCTCAGTTCCAAGGATTGTGGTTCGAGGTGCTTCTGAAAAGGTGCATGTGCCAAGAGCAGAGGTGAGGAAAGAGGAGCGGGAGGACAGGGACTTGAAGCAGCCGGCCTTGACCTCTAGCCAGTCCCAAACCATCCCCTGTCTGCGTGCTGCCTAGTACTCACCTCTGCTCCGTGCTGTGGACAGCAGGCCGCTCACTCAGCAGATTCTTCATTTTCGGTCCTTATTCCTGGAGGTGACGCTGACGGCCTGACCATGTTCTGCTCATACCGCAGCTACTGAACCATAGAAACCACTGAGTGGGCAAGTCAGGCGAGTGGCATGCTCCTGGCAGCCACCCAAGGACAAGGACGGACACCCCACTGGCACTGGGAAATAGCTAATAAGCAGAGATCTTAAGGGGCAGGAGCCCACTGAGATGCCAGAGTGGGGAGCATAGCCCTGCCCCCCAGGAAAGGTCACAGGAAGTGGCTCTCCCACCAAGAATGTGTCAGAGCAGTGACCAGAGGGGAGAGAATTTCAGGGGAAAAGGGGAAGGGTTTGCAGGAATAAGTATAAAGGACACATGGACAATAGCAAGGGTCGGGGTGGAAACAGGAAGGAGGGCTGGGGGGTGGGCTGGGATGGGGGTAAAAGGCAGAAAACTGTACTTGAACAACAATTAAATATTGTTAAACAATTATTAAAATAAAAGAGAAGAATGTGTCAGAGAAGCAGGTGTCGACCTTAAGCACACTCTCAGGTCCACATCGTTTCGTGTCCCCAGAGCAGGAGACCGAGACCCTGAGAACTGGAAGATGCGGAAAAGACGAGAAGAATGGGAAAATGTGTTAAACTCTGAAACCGTGGGGCTTTGTTGGGGCCGAGATGGCAAACAAATGAGAACTGTAAGATCCCTCTGCAGAAGGAAATAAAGCAGAAGGAAGGAGTCTAACAGCCTGGGAACAAGATGTGTGCGGGGGACAGACACAAAGAAGGCACGGAGTGGTAACTAGACCTGGTCTTTCACATGGGACCCAGGGGTACGTTCAGAGGGTGGTGGGGAGGAGGGTGGTGGGGAGGAGGGTGGGCCCTCCTGCTGGGAAGAGGGGCGGAGACAGAGCCCGGAGGGCCCTCCGTCAGAGTGCCTCGGGAAATCAGTGGCTCGGGCTGAAAATCCCAAATCCCATTTGGAAATAAGATTAAACAGTGCTCACAAAAGGAAACAGCACACTCTTCCCTAACTTCACATTTTTATCTTCTATCTTCTAATTGCTCTTCTTCTTTTCAGCCAGACCTCTAGGAAAGAAGATGGTGGTTCAAGTGCCCACCCCCCACCATGAACTCATAGGCGTACAGAAAAGCTGCATCTCAGAAGGCTGCCTGCAGCCCCGTGGAGCTCGGAGTCTGGTGGTGAGGACGGAGGGCTCTGACCCCCCAGGCTGCTTCTCATGGCCACGTGGCCATTCACAGGTTACTCAGCCTCCCCTTGCTGTACCATCTTCATTTCTAAAGTGCGTGATAGATGCAAAGATTAAAGGAGTTAAGCCAGTAAGAGACATGCGTGGAAAGGAGGTGCTTAAAAACGTTAATTAGACCAGTGGTGCTGGTGGTGGAGGCCGGGCCGGGGTGCTGGGCAGCGCACGGGAGCAGGGGCCAGGAACAGGACACTCAGGCAACCGCTGTGCCCTGCGGTATTCTCTGTGTGCACTGAAACCACGCTCAGTTCACATCCACGTCACAGATATCTGACAGGACACTCCCTGTTGCTCTCAGCTTCATCACTCAGACAAAAACATCACAGTCCTAGCCCTGACCAGCGTGGCCCAGTGGGTTGGAGCATAGTCCCACAAAGCGAAAGGCTATTGGTGTGAGTCTGGGTCAGGGCACATGCCTGGGTCTCAGGCTTGGTCCTCGGTCGGGTGCATGCAAGGGGCAACCAATCCATGTTTCCTGGTCACATTGGTGTTCCTCTCCCTCTCTTTCTCCCTCCATTCCCCCATTAATAGATAGATAGATAGATAGATAGATAGATAGATAGATAGATAGATAATTTTTTACAAAAGAAGATATTGGGGTCCCTGAGTCCCTCTTTCTTAGGGCTACCCCCAGCTAGTCAGAAGATAGAGTGCCAATCACTCTTTGAAAACAGCCACAGTGCAAACTAGCTGTGCCATATAAAAAGTAAGGCAAAAAAGATTTAAAAAAGGGAAAAGAAGAAGAAGGGAAATGCCCAGACACACGGCGTTTATGGTGGAAGCGTGATCTTGGAGATGGGAGACAAGGCACAAGGTACGCAGAGGGAAACGCTTATTCCAGGTCTTTCAGCTGAGTCTTGCTCTGAGTCTCCTAGTGGGCTTCATGGAAGACAGGGTCCCTGAGTGACGCTGGGTCACCCGGCCTCTGAAGTCCAGGCTGCAGGAGCAGGTAGAGCTCACCTGAGGGCCCGGGAAAGGTGGGGAGAGTCCAGGCATGTCGGGCACCAAGCCAGACTCAGGAGAGAGGTGGTGGGATGCAGCGTCAGTAGCAAGAAGTCTCCCAGAGGAGGAAAGTGTCTCCTCACAGGTCCTCTCAGAGCAGAGCCAAGAAATTGCCACCAGCCACATCAGGCCACTCAGTGTCTGGCTCCTTCTCTCACCTTGTCTACCATTTGTAGTGTTTAAGTCCCCCCTGCATGCACACACAGACACTCACACACAATACACTACAGAAAAACACCCACACAACTGCACCCATGTGTGCAGAACACACACTCACCTTAAGCGCCATTCCAGGCTTGTCTAATAGACTGATTTTGTCTCTGGAGCCAAAGCTGCTACGGTTCCCATGCCCAGGACACGAAACCAGTCTCTGGCACCCAAGGGGTTCTTGGAGAGACCAATCCAATGCCTTCAGTTTCCAGAAAAACCTGAAACTGTGAAAAGCCACTTCCTAATGATTCTATGGCTGGTCTGTGGCACACCTGGGACCCCTCTCCTAAAGTACATAGCATGAGTCCCTGAAGAGAGGCAGCCCCATCCCGGCCCTCAGCCCCCAGGCTGCCGCAGGGCTGGAAGCCAGTCGGCTCTTCCTCTGAGTGGCCTAGAGACGAAGGCAGCCAGGGGGGCTCGGGCGCTTGTGAGGGGCAGCCTCCCAGGGGGCAGCCCCTGGTGGGCAACAAGGGCCTGGGTGCCTGTGGGGACAGACAAGACCCCAGAGACCCCAGCCCTGTGTGGGTGAAAGTCTGAGAAATGCAGAGTGGGAGTCGATGAGCTTGGGGAGAAGGGGGTGTCCTCAGGTGGGATGTGCATGTGCTATGCATGTGCATTTCATGTGTGTGTGTGTTGCTAGGGTTTGATAGCTCAGGCCTTTGATGATTCTGAGATCCAGCCACTTCACTCAGATGCCTGCCCTTCGTGAGGACAGATGCCCACCTGTACGCCTCTCCCTGCTGCCCATCTGCCGGGCCATTATTGCCAGCAATAACCCAGGCACCTCTCCACATTGTCTGTTCTCTGGAACAACACGCACTACAGAGCCACTTGTCCCAAACCACACCTGTTGACATCCTGAGATATCCAGTCTTCTCTTTAGGCTCATTCCCTAGCACCGCACTTTTCAGCATGGTCAAGTTCATTCCCATGTTAAACTCTTAAATCCTAGGTCAGGGGATTCCTGCCCCTCCTGGCGGAGTCCATAGTTTAGATGCCTGTGTCTTGTCTGTCCTGGCCCCCACGAGAGCAGAGGCTGGATCAGGCTCAGAGGGAAGGACAAGGAAATGTTTGCTCAGCTTGTACTATAAACAACAGCAGATTGATGTCAAGACACTAGACAACACATGACTTGCTAGAGTAAAAAAAAGGCAAGAGAAAAGACATTTTATTCTAAAATATCATTTACAAACACGTTAGAAAACTACAATTGTTTTCCACAATGTCAGTAGAAATTTCTAGAAATAGTTCTCCCTGAAAGAAGTTGAGCAAAACAGTGCTCAGTGGCAGGGATGCCTAGTGTCCTAGGCTGAGCCGTGAGCTGGTTGAGAATGTCCAGGCTGGAAGCACACAGATGGGCTTCCCGGCATGTTCTGGTTCGTGGGCAAAGCCAAGCTGAGCCTGTCTCATCAGGGTCTGATTGGTGATCTTTTAAACCATGTACTTCTCTTTCCAGATATTTCAGTCCACTCACCCAACAAGGCCCAACAAGAATGAAGAGAGGCTGAAGATAAAATTTTCTCCAATAAATGGGGACTCTGGGTGATGAAGCGCATGACAGAATCAATGGGGAAAGGTTAAACCTGGGACTAACCTTTCCTCAAATGCTCCGCAGTCATCACCTCTAGTGCTGATAGAAGATCCAGACATGAGAACTGGGAGGCAGCGGCAGGAGTCCAGAAGCAAAGCAGTGAGGGACAGCAGGCAGGGCGGGCAGAGAAGGTGTAAAAACCTGCGAGCTGACATCACCAACACGGCAGATTCAGCCCCAGGCCAGCCTGCTCCTTTGCCGATTCAACCAGGGGTTATTGCAAACCCACCTCCAGCACTTACGTTGCACCAATCACTCTTCTAAGTGCTTGGGTCATGGTCACGATCCTAAAAATAATAAAATAACCACGATAACATTGACTGCGGTTTTGCCACGGGCCAGGCATCACTCTAAGCACATGACATGGTTCTTGTCCTTGTTTCTCCACAATACCACAATAAAGATGAAGAAAACAAGAGACAGAAAGGGGACAAAAGGGGGACTCTGTCCCCAGGGAGAAGGGACAGAATGGGCACAAGAAGCCAGTCGGGCTAATGGCCTTCCTGACGTTTTGGTGGCATTTCCTGTTCATTACAATTCCTGACTTTGTCTTTCTCATTGAAGAATAAATTTCCTTCCTTCTCTTCTTCCTTTTGCTGTGCCTGTTTTGTTTAGTGTTCTATGTATCTGTCCTCCACTGGTAAATACATCTATTAAACACGTCCTTAAACAAGCATTTCCTTATGAATATGAAGAGTTAGTATTTGTCCATGATCCCACTTTCTTCCTTGATCATTTTCCATGTTCTATTGAATTTATTGGGAATTTTGATTCCAAATGACAACTCATGTATTTTTTACTTTACTTGGTTCAGAAATAATTTCTTAAAAACAGCCTTAAAATGTATAGCCTTATCAAACATTAATGAACAATGAGTGAAAAGAATATAAATGTTTCACTGACTTGTTTTCCAACTGTCTTTTTGATCTCATGTCTTCTTATTTGGGTCATTTCTTAAACTTTGTGGGCATGAGGGTTTGAGCAATATTTTTCAAAAGGGATTCACCCAGGTCAAACTTTCTAAGCTCATAAACATCTGAAAACAGACCATTTGTTCCTAAAAATATGAATTATAAAAAATAGCTCAGCATTCAAACAATTTCCTTCCCAAGTGTCAATTACACCACCCAGTAATCGGACCCAGGTGGTACACGTCATGCCCATCTGATGGTAGCCCTGTTCGCCCAGTTTTAAAGTTCACAGGCATCTCTGATGTCTTTGATGCACTCTGGTGCCCGCGCACATATCTGCACAGGTAAACACTCAGGCAGATGAGAGACAGAGAAAGCGGCCATGTGCTGAACAGGCCTCCGTCATCACCTATGAAAACCAGCATGAGCACCACGCGAACAGGTGAGAACATCAAAGAAACTCTGGGCAACAGGTGGAGCTGGGACAGGCCACCTGCCACCACCTGTTCACACACTGAGTGCACACCTTCTTCCTCCAACTCGTCCACAAATACAGGCTGCCTGAGCCCTCCTCACCACTCCATTCTGCCCTCGCACCCAACCCAGATCTCCAGTGACCCTCAGCCATGAGGACCCTCGCTCTCCTCGCTGCCCTTCTCCTCTTGGCCTTCCAGGCCCAGGCTAAGACCCTGCAAGAGACAGCTGACCAGGTTCCTGCCCAGGACCAGCCTGGGGATGAAGACCAGGGCCTGTTTGAGGATGAGGACCAGGACGTGGCCATCTCCTTCCCAGAAGGGGTACGCCTAACTCGACAACTTCCAGGTGAGACACCACCCACATGCTTTTGGGGTCTGCACCCATTACAGGGGCTTGTTAGAAGCTATGTAGAGTGTGGGCTCAAAATTGAGTGTGTGCATGAGGTGGGGTGAGCAGCAGGTACCCAGAGTTAAAAAGAAGAGTCGTAGAGCGTGGGGCAGGAAATGACCAAGGACGTGATAGTCGAGACTCAGAGAAAAAAAGCATGACCCTGCATGAGCACACATAGCCAGTAAGATATCTTGGGATTTATGACAAACACTGAGTCCTTTCACCTGAACCAGGCAGGGACTGTCTACAGGGAACAGACTCAGTGCCTCTCAGATCTCCAGGAAGGCTGATGAGCCTCTCCTTCCTGTGCCCTCCACCCCTGAGCCTGACCCTTCCCTGCCCTCTGCAGGACTTCTGGGGTTTGCCACATGCAAGTGCCGATACAGACTCAACTGCAAGACCTTTGAGCGTAACCTGGGGAGATGTGGAAAACTGCGTCTCGCTAGGCTTTGCTGTAAATGAGCTCTGTGGACTGCGACCTGGAGCACTACGAGATTCTGCTGAAGACCTGGACACGCGTTTAGTCTTTCTCTCTGTACCTTTTCCTCTTCGCCTCCCCATAATAAACTTCAAGCATTAAATTCATTGTTTTGGATTTTTTTTCCATTCCGTAAGGCTTATTTGTGTGGTTCACTTATATAGAGAATTCTGTCCTGAACAGTCTATGCTAAGGTGACTGGACTTTCTGTCCCACAGTTGAGCATCACACAGAAACAACAAACAAGAAAAATGAACAAGATTATTAATTAATATAGTTTTAACCTACAAAAATTAACCCATTCATTAAAAAACAAAGAGGGAAGTTTCTATGGTATGTCCAAAATACTTTGTGGATTCCAGAAAAAGAAGTGCCGATGGGTCTTGGTACTTGTTCCTTGATTTTAAGACATGGGTGGGCATCCATATGTATTGATAGTTTCTCATGATAAGCAGGGGTTTCAGTTACATATAAATTTCTTTTAGCTGAATGAACAATATAGGGTGAACTGATGCTTCACTGTGCCACCAACAGAGAAAAGGAAGAACTACGAGGTCTGTCCAGAAGGTATCCAGACATGTAATATGAAAAATAGAGACATTTATTGAAGAAGACAAGAGATACAAGAAGCATTGTACATAGGACAATGATACCTCAGTCCCCTCCAAAGTAGGCACCTTGGAACCTCACACAGTTCTCCCAATCACCATCAGCTATCCTGTTGTAGTTTCCTGAATCTTATCGAAAGTCTGAAATCGCATTCCTTTCAAAGGTGATTTTAGTGTTGGGAAAGCCAGAAGTCACAGGGCACCAAATCTGGGCTGTAGGGGGGCTGAGTCACCTGGGTGATTTGATGTTTCATCAAAAAAACTCTGCACAAGTGAACATTAGTGGGCGTGTTGTTTTGATGAAGCTGCCAATCACCAGTGGCCCATAGCTGTGGCTTTCTGAATCATGAAAATAGTTTCCACAGAGGAGTGTTCAAGCTTAATGCAAAATTGGATGCAGATTCATTGCTCTACTCACTCAGTCCTTTTGAATGACAGCCACACGGTATACCTTCCTCCACTGCCCACACTGACTAGTACAGTGAAGTTCTCGTTGTTCATGCATGCCCATTCCAGTCCTCTTGGCTTGGCTAGCAGGATATATCAATGTCATGCAAACCATTCTCCTTATATTAACAGTGGCTGAACTTTTTCCAGACACACCTTGTACACCAAAAACAGAATACACTGACCAGTATCTGTGCCTTCAAATAACCACTAGACAAAAGAACTTTCCAGAAGCTGGTCAGTATAGGTGGCCATGCCCAGTGACCAGGGAAATAAATGGTCCTCTCTGGATCCCAAATGGTAGGCTACTCCTATGTCCAATGAAACATTTTGGTCTCAACTTTCTCTCTTTAAAGAGACTGAGTCTACTAGTTATAATAAACGGGTACTAACTTAAATGGAATTCTAGGAAGAAGTGATATGTTTTTAATAGTGCCAGTAACAGGCCTTTCACACCTGAATGGAAGGCAGTGTGCTGTGAATCTAACAAGATTGACAGGAGCCTGATTTCTGGAAGGTGTGCATCCCTCTGTGACCCCACAGTGGCCACGGACATCCTCACACCTGCAACCTTGGGGTCTGTGCTACAACAGTGCTGTACTGAGAGTACCTTGGATTTGACCTTGGTCCTGTGGCCACTTCTATTTTGAGAATTTTTCCCTGAAAAGACAAAGAATGACAATTAGCTTTATTTAAAGCTTTACTATCAACCTCTTTGAGACTCTCAGCGGTACTGCCAAGATACATGAGCACTAACCTTTCCAAATTGTAGTGGGCGAGAACACACAACACAGAAATTACCCCCCAAAAGTTTGCACTACATAAAAGTCCAAAGTATCTGTGTAAACAAGAAAAAGAACCAAAAGAGAAATGACAAATTCTGGAAATAATCTGTAATACTTGGACAAGAAGTTAATTTCCTGAGTTTAAAATTAAACCTTACTAATCAATAGTAAAAAAAAAAATCAGCAAATGCTTTACTTTCCCAAAGGGATGCTAAAACAGAAAGGACACTCAGGGAGAATAACACAAGTGCATGTTAGCGATGAACACACACTGCCCCGACACTTGAGATAAACAAAGCCTGGACTCCACCGAGTTGCAGTTCTTACCTGTCAGGTTGGGAAAGACCCCAACTCTCATGGTCCAGGGCTCAGGCTGCTTCCGGCCACCAGCAGGACCCCAAAACCCCACAAGTGGCTGTAGAAAGTCAGGAGCATGGGCAGTCTGGGAGCTGGGTGACATGGCTCAGCCTTGACCTCAAGGGCAGGATAAGTCATGAACCTTCCTGCTCCACCATTGACATCGAGGCACTGCCCCCTTCATGGTCAAAATACAATGAGCCAAAAAAAGAACTAAAAGAGAAATGAGGCCAACCATTCCAAACCTCCAAGTACAAATGGAGATGAAATATAATAATAGCATAGCACAAATGTAACAGTAAATCGTTTTATGATTTTAAAATGCAGCCCTTCCCAGGTTTTACATTTTATTAGAACTGTTTATTGACCACACTCACCTGCAAGAAAGTCTGAGACATTAAGTATTATTTAAAGAAAGCACACTGCTGCCCACCTCCCAGACAGGAAGAAAGGATGAAGGAAGCTGGGGACAGTCACAGGGCTTTTGAAACACTTTCCACTGTCCACGGGACACACTCCAGCTCCTGTATTCTGGCGAGTGATGTGGGAATGACCTCTACAGAGGACAATAAATTAATGTCTTTTAAATGTATGAGATGTTTTCATCACCAAAATCTACATCTAGAAGTTTATCTAAAAGACAGTCACAAATATGCAAGATGCTGTAGGTAAACAGATATACAATGATGTTATGCTTATAACTATAAAAATTCATAAAGAGGGACTTCCGCCAAGATGGAGGCATAGGTGGAAACACTGTGCCTTCTCCCACAACCAAGTTTGAATACAACAAAGGTTTGGAGAAAAAAAGACACAACCAAACGACAGAAAACTGAATTATACGGAAGTCCGACTACATCTAACCGCTCAACGGGACGGTAAGAGGGGCGGAGCCAGCAGCGAGCAGGGTTGGGCAGGACAGGGCCCCCGACCCAGGCGCACAGGCAGACGGGAACCAGTTGGGGTGCGGGGCAGACCGCGGGCGCATATTCGCGCACAGTGAGACAGACCACGCAGGCCCCAGGGGGCGAGGGCTGATGGCGGTGGCACACTCGCGTGCAGTGGGACGAAACGCGTGGGCCCGGTGACGGCAGCAACTGCGGCACCGGTGAGGGCCGTGGCAGCAGGCGGCGGACAGGACGCCATAGTCCCTCTTTGACCCCACCCCCACATACAGCGTCACAACCCAGCGACTTAGTTGCCCTTCAGCACCGGTGAGGGCCATGGCGGCAGGCGGTGGACAGGACGCCAGAGTCCCTCTTTGACCCCGCCCCCACATACAGCGTCACAACTCAGCGACTTAGTTGCCCTTCAGCACCGGTGAGGGCCAGGGCGGCAGGCGGCAGACGGGACACCAGAGTCCCTCTTTGACCCCGCACCCGCATACAGCGTCACAACCCAGCAACTGAGTTGCCCTGTTCTAGTGAACACTTTAGGGCTCTGATCCTGCTATGGAACAGGCACGAACAACCCAAAAGATGGCACAAGAAGAACTCAAAGTCCCAGAGCCAATACCTCTAAGCGACCAAGAAATTGCCAGCCTCTCAGAAGCACAATTCAGGACACTATTTCTCAGGATGCTCACAGAACTGGTTGATTATAGTCACAAATTAGAGGAACAAAGTTACAAATTAGAGGAACGTGTGAGGGCTGGACTGATTGAAATGAAGGGAGATGCACAGGAAACCAATAGTGATGGAAAGGAAACGGGGACACAAATCAATGGAATGGACCAGAAGGAAGAACAAAACATCCCACCAGAAAGGAATGAAGAAATGAGAATTCAAAAAAATGAGGAGAGGCTTAGGAACCTCCAGGACATCTTTAAAC
>NW_028087068.1:0-3481 GCF_014824575.4 Sturnira hondurensis
GTGAAGCGTTTCGCCCTTTTTTGTTCCTGGGCAATAGGGAGATTTCGTAGGATGTGCGTTTCCCCCGATAAGTCTCTGTCCGTTGTGTTCAAATATCCTTTGCTGGTACTGCTGCGGAAAGTACTGTGTTACCTGCAGAGTGAAGTTTTGGCCGTTTCTTCATTCCTGGGCAATAGGGACATTTCGTAGGAAGGGGGATTCCTTCGATAAGTCTCTACCTCTTGTCTAGAAGTATCCTTTGCTGGCACTGCTGCGGAAGGTACTGTGTTATATGCAGAGTAAAGAGTTTCGCTGTTTCCTTGTTCCCGAGCAATAGGGACATTTCTTAGGAAGCGGGTTTCGCCCGACAAGTCTCTACCTCTTGTGTAGGGGTATCCTTTGCTGGCACTGCTGCGGAAGGTACTATGTTATCTCCAGAGTGAAGCGTTTGCTGTTTCCTCATTCCTGGGCAATTGGGACATTTCCTAGGAAACGCCAGTCCCCCGATAAGTCTCTACCCCTTGTGTAGAAGTATCCTTTGCTGGCACTGCTGCGGAAGGTATTGTATTATCTGGATAGTGCAGCGTTTCCAGGTTTCTTTGTTCCTGGCAATAGAGACATTTCCTAGGAAGCAGGTTTCCCCCGATAAGTCTCTACCCCTTGTGTAGAAGTACCCTTTGCTGGCACTGCAGCGGAAGGTACTGTGTTTTCTGCAGAGTGAAGCTTTGGCCGTTTCTTCGTTCCTGGGCAATAGGGACATTTCGTAGGAAGCGGGTGTCCCGAGATAAGTCTCTTTCAGTTCTGTAGAAGTATCCTTCTGCTGTCAATGCTGCGGAAGTTACTCTGTTATCTGCAGAGTGAAGCGTTTGCCATTTCTCCACTCCTGCGCAATTGGGACATTCCCTTGGAAGTGGGTTTCCCCCCATAAGTCTCTACTCCTTGTGTAGAAGTATGCTTTCCAGCACTGCTGCAGAAGGTACTGTGTTATCTCCTTAGCGAAGCGTTTGTGCTTTCTCCATTCCTGGGCAATAGGGACATTTCGTAGGATGCGGGTTTCCCTGATAAGTCTCTAACCATTGTGTAGAAGTATCCTCTGAAGGCACTGCTGCACAAGGTACTGTGTTTTCTGCAGAGTGAAGCGTTTCCCCCTTTCTTCGTTCCTGAGCAATAGGGACAATTCCTAGGAAGGAAGTTTCCACCGATAAGTCTCTACACCTTGTGTAGAAGTATCCTTTGCGTGCACTGCAGCGGAAAGTACTGTGTTACCTGCAGAGTGAAGCCTTGGCCATTTCTTCATTCCTGGGCAATAGGGACATTTCATACTAAGCGGGTTTCCCTCGATAACTCTCTACCCCTTGTGTAGAAGTATCCTTTGCGGGCACTGCAGCGGAAAGTACTGTGTTATTGGCAGAGTGAAGCGTTTGCCGTTTCTTCGTTCCCGGGCAATAGGGACATTTCATAGGAAGCGGGTTTCCCTCGATAATCTCTACCACTTGTGTAGATGTATCCTTTGCTGGCACTGCTGCAGAAGGTACTGTGTTATCTACAGAGTGAAGCGTTTCGCCGTTTCTTCGTTCCTGGGCAATAGGGACATTTCCTAGGGCGCGGGTTTCCCCAGATAATTCTCTTTCACTTCTGTAGAAGTATCCTTGTGCTGCCAATGCTGCGGAAGTTTTCTGTTATCTACAGAGTGAAGCGTTTCGCCCTTTCTTCGTTCCTGGGCAATAGGGACATTTTGTAGGAAGCGGGTTTCCCCCGTATATTCTCTACCACTTGTGTAGAAGTATCCTTTGCTGGCACTGCTGCGGAGTGTACTGTGTTACCTGCAGAGTGATGCCTTGGCCGTTTCCTTGTTCCTGGGCAATAGGGACATTTCGTACGGAGCGGGTTTCCCCAGATAAGTCTCTTTCACGTCTGTAGAATTATCCTTTGCTGGCACTGCTGCAGAAGGTACTGTGTTATCCTCAGCTTGAAGCGTTTCGCTTTTACTTCGTTCCTCCGCAATAGGGACATTTCATATGAAGCGGGTTTTCCCCCATAATTCTCTGCCCCTTGTGTAGATGGATTTTTTGCTGTCACTGCTGAGGAAGGTACTCTGTTATCTGCATGGTGAAGCGTTTGTGCTTTCTTCATTCCTGAGCAATACGGATATTTCGTAGGAAGCGTGTTTCACCAATAAGTCTCTAACAATTGTGTACAAGTGTCCTGTGCAGGCGCTGCTGCAGAAGGTACTGTGTTTTCTGCAGAGTGAAGCCTTTCGCCGTTTCTTCGTTCCTGGGCAATAGGGACATTTCGTAGGAAGCGGGTGTCCCCAGATAAGTCTCTTTCACTTCCGTAGAAGTATCCTTTTGCTGGCAATTCTGCGGAAGTTACTCTGTTATCTGCAGAGTGAAGCGTTTGCCATTTCTCCCTTCCTGGGCAATAGGGACATTCCCTAGGAAGTGGGTTTCCCCCCATAAGTCTCTACCCCCTCTGTACAAGTATGCTTTCTGGCACTGCTGCGGAAGGTACTGTGTTATCTGCAGCTTGAAACGTTTCGCTGTTACTTCGTTCCTCGGCAATGGGGACATTTCATATGAAGCGGTTCTCCCCCCATAATTCTCTGCCCCTTGTGTAGATGCATTTTTTGCTGGCACTGCTGCGGAAGGTACTGTGTTATCTGCTTAGCGAAGCGATTGTGCTTTCTTCATTCCTGGGCAATAGGGACATTTCGTAGTAAGCGGGTTTCCCTGAGAAGTCTCTAACCATTGTGTAGAAGAGTCCTCTGCAGGCGCTGCTGCAGAAGGAACTGTATTTTCTGCAGAGTGAAGCATATCGCCGTTTCTTCGTTCCTGGGCAATAGGGACACTTGGTAGGAAGGGGGATTCCTTCGGTAATCTCTACCTCTTGTGTAGAAGAATCCTTTGCTGGCACTGCTGAGAAAGGTACTGTGTTATATGCAGAGTGAAGCGTTTTGCCGTTTCTTTGTTCCTGGGCACAAGGGACTTTTCGTAGGAAGCGGGTTTCCCCCGATAATTCTCTACCCCTTGTGTATAAGGATCCTTTGCTGGCAATGCTGGGGAAGGCACTGTGTTATCTGCATAAAGAAGTGTTTGCCTTTTCTTCATTCCTGGGAAATAGGGACATTTCGTAGGTAGTGGGTTTCCCCCGATAAGTCTCTACCACTTGTGTAGAAGTATCCTTTGGTGGCACTGCTGTGGAAGTTACTGTGCTATCTGCAGAGTGAAGCATATCACAGTTTCTTCCTTCTGGGCAATAGGGACAATTCGTAGGAAGCGGGTTTCCCCGATAAGTCTCTACCACTTGTGTAGATGTATCCATTGATGGCACTGCTAGGGAAAGTACTGTGTTACCTGCAGAGTGAAGCATTTGCCGTTTCTTCGTTCCTGGGCAATAGAGACATTTGGTAGGATGCGGGTTTCCCCCGATAAGTATCTACCCCTTGTGTAGACGTATCCTATGCTGGCACTGCTGCGAAAGGTACTGTGTTATCTGCAGAATG
>NW_028087069.1:0-2344 GCF_014824575.4 Sturnira hondurensis
TGTAAATGTTACTTTAATTCAGATCTTTCATGTATGCAGTTGGACCCAACAGAAAAAATGCTTCCTTTTAAAATAAAAGATCTTTCAAGGAAAAAAATAGTTCTCTGTGTTGCAATTGAACTTTTGACAAAATATATCAGGAAATATAATTAAAATTATATCTTATGTATTTCCCAAATGAAAGATCTTTAAAGAAACACTAAGCACATGACATATGAATTAATTTTCATGATAGAATTATTAAAAACACAAGTGTAATTTCGTCAGAGTACTTTAAAACGAGCATTCTCTTCATTTATCATCATCTTTAGAGATTTATCTTTTCCTTCATTCTCTAATTACCAGAGATATAAAGTGTGCTTTACTATAATCAATCTAATGATGAGGATGAGAGTTCTAATTCTGTGTGGATTCTTTACCAATCACTTGTCACCTTCAAGGTAGACGAATTTCTAAATCCATTATATTGGTTTGCCTTGCTTACTGTGACATATATAATGCACATACAGAATAGTATAAAAGTTTTGCTCTGTGTTCAGCTAAATAACTGTATTACAAACCAGATGATCATGTAACTTCTACCAGGTCAAGAAATCAAACACTGCACATCCAGACCCCCTTCTTGACTGCTCTCAATAGCCGACTCTTCTCTCCCTACTTCAAAAGGAACTGCTAACCTGATGTTCGTAATGATAAATTTTTGCTTTTATTTATAATTTTATCACCTCGGCATATGTTGTCTCTTTCTGAATTTATATAAATAGGATTCTATTATTTTTTTGTCCAAGATTTGTTTGTCAGACCTATGATCAAGTTTTTTCATTCATTCTCATCGTCGAACAATGTTCAGTTAGGAACACATGACGATGTGTTTGCGCGTTCTCTTCAGCAGCGCCCGTAGACCTGGGCAGGAATGGCCCCTCTTTGACTCTGTGTTCCAATAGGACTGCTGTGGCTCTCCTTGAGCCTCACAGAGATGGCAGGACCAAAGTGAAGGGATAGAAACACATTGTTAACACTTCATTGGATGGAGAGAATTCTAAGACACACCCTGTATTTTCCATCTTACCCTGTGGATGTATGGGCCTGACCTAATCCTTGGGACTGTGTTATTCCAATTACTAGGTTATATCATATTATTTATAGCATACTGAACCACATAGGGAGCTTGATGGTGTGGGAAAATTCAGCCTATTCAGGTGGGAAAAGAGACAAAAACTATGAGTTGATTCTGAAAGCATGGCATAGAGAAAGAGCTGAGGTTGTAGCTGGCAGACCTTTTGCTACAACTTGAGAAAAATGAAAAGATCGGAGTATTCAGTCATATAGATTACTCCTGTAGGATGGTTAGTGTGTGTCTCGTGGCTCTGGAGACAGAGACTGCAGGCAGCTTCACAGGACGTGTGAGGTCCTCTGGCTAGAGTTCAGGAGGCTGCACTTTAAAACTGTATTGGACCAATGTATTTTACTTTTCATTTTTTATTTCCCCCTTTTTAACTATTCCAGTTGCATCATTGTAGGTGGGAAGTATTATGGGAATGTAAGTTATCTCTTTAGTTTTACACATACAAAGATGGAGAGTTACCATGTCCCAGGAGCTGCAGTTAATACAGTAGATGATACTCAGAAGCCCCATCCGCACCTGGTTTAGATTTAGATAATGAGGTTTTTAGACTTTAAAGCTGGTGAAATTTAGGACTTGCAGCGATACAGCAATAGGATGAAAACTTTGGGATTCTTGGGAGGTAATAAATAAATTTTGCATTTGGAAAGTACATGAGTCTTTGGGAGCCAGAAAACAGACTGTGGTAGACAATTTTCTAAGAGGCCCCCAATATGTTCCCTCCCTCTGCTGTCCATGCCCTGCATAGCCCTGGGACTGCAACTGGGACTGTATACACAGATTTTACATCTGAAACTAGTGTATGTTACATGGCCCAGTTGACCTTCAGATGGGGAAATGAACCAGGTGGGCCTGACCTAATCACATAAGCCTTAGAAAGCAGAGCATTTTCTCTGGCTCGTCACAGGAAAAGAAGGCAGAAATTCAAACCACAATCAGCATTTGAAACCCCTTGAAAATGGAAGGGGCCTTGTGGTAAGGCAGCCGGTGGCTTCTAAGAGCTGAGAACAGCCCTGACAGCCAATCAGCACAAAAACAGAGCCTAGGTCCTGTAAGCTCAAGAACTTTTTTTCCCCAACAACCAGGGAATTTTCAAAAGCCTGATCCCTAGATGAGAAGCATAATCACAGCTGACATCTTGATTTCAGGCCAGTGAGACTCAGAGCCTGTGCTCTGAGGCTGAGTCTCAGAGCAGCTACGTCATTTCAGACTTCTGACTCA
>NW_028087070.1:0-662 GCF_014824575.4 Sturnira hondurensis
AGGGGGAAATGTCTAGTCTGGGGAGAGGATTGGATTGGATAAGGGACACACAGCCCTGGGAGATCTAGAAAACAGATTGGTTAGGAGGAGGACCCAGCCAAAGCCCACAAAAGACTGGGAAGTTGATTGCTTAGTTTGAAAGGGCACTTGGTACTTCCCAAGCCCCAGTTAACATAACCCCAGCTTAACAAAGAAGTCCTTTCTCTAGAGCAACAACCTGACCCCAGCAGCCATCCACAGCCTGCCAGCTGTGCAGACTGCAAACCCGGGCCTGGGCACTCACCTGCCACTGTGCAGCCAGAAACACAGACTGAGCCAGCAGGATGAGGACACTGACAAAGACTGGACTGAACCAATAGCACAGATATTTTGGACCTTGGCATTTGTTTTGGGCTTGAGGAAAAGAAGACTGGACTTTTTCCACAGCAGGATGGGCAAACATGAGGCATTGGAACCCTGGGGGCTGTCTTCTATTTCCACCCCCAGGAATCTTACCCTGAAACCACAGCTGCCCTACGTGGGTCTCTGGAACGCTTCCCTTGCAGCTCCATGAGAGAACCCCATTTCCACCAGCCAAAGCTTCTCTGGGAACCTAAGTTGTCACTTCCCCAAAATAAATGCCCAGGAGCACGACTGCTGGGTTGTGTGGTAGCTGCAGTTTT
>NW_028087071.1:0-580 GCF_014824575.4 Sturnira hondurensis
GATGAGAAGCTCTGATGCTCAGAACCACACTGCCCAGCGATTGCATTAAGAAGAGAGAGAATCAATGCCCAGCTTTTACTGATGGAATGTGAGCAACAGTGATGTGAACCAAAGAAATTGGACACCAGCAGCCTGGGAGCCATGCACTGAGCTTCCTGGAATCACAGGGAAATTCACAATGGCCACCACCCTGCACCAGAGTATATCATGAGAAAAAATAAGACTTGATTGTGATAAGCAATGGAGACTGATATTAAAGTGTTGTTAGAGAACTTATTTTTATTGAATCTAAGTGTTCTCCTATATAAAGTTTGGGTGTATTTATTACTATCCTGTTGTTTTCATTTAACATTACATAGTAATTTCTTTTTTTCTTTTTTTAAATATATATTTTATTGATTATACCATTACACTTGTTCTATTCCCCCCTTCATTCCCCTCCCCTCCCCCACCATTCCCCCCTTTAGTTTATGACCACGTGTCTCAAGTTCTTTAGATTCTATATTTCCCATACTATTCTTGCCCTCGCCCTATTTTCTACCTACTGTCTATGCTACTTATTTTCTGTACCTTCTTCCCC
>NW_028087072.1:0-675 GCF_014824575.4 Sturnira hondurensis
GGGTGGCACAGTTGGTTAGCGCATCGTCCCGTACACCAAAATGTTTCAGGTTTGATTCCTGGTCAGGATGCACACCTGGGTTTGGGGTTTGATCCTCGGTCCGGGTGCGCACGGGACGCACCACATTAATGTTTCTGCCTCGCATCAGTGTCTTTCTCTCCCTCCCTCCCTCCCTCTCTAAAATCAATAAACATATTCTTGGGTGAGGATTAAAAAATAATAAAAATTAAAATATGTAACTAAAGCCCTGGCTGGTATAGCTCAGTGGATTGAGCGCGGGCCTGCAAATCAGAGGATCGCGGTTCGATTCCCAGTCAGGGCACATGCCTGGGTTGCAGGCCAGTTCCCTGCAGGCCAACTCCCAGCAGGGGACGCACGAAAGACAACCATACATTGATGTTTCTCTCCCTCTCTCCTTCCCTTCCCCTCTAAAGATAAATAAATAAAATCTTTAAAAAAATATTTAAAAAAACAAATAAATAAAATAAAATATGTAACTAGATAAATACAGATGGAAATGTCACAGCGAAATGTTACCAACCAGGAACCCCGCCTCTCTGCGGCTGCTCCTGACTAAGGCCAGCGTGATGCAAGGTGAGGCGCTGTACCCCTCTGAGTCACACGCCAGGACCACTCAGAAGGTGCCTCTTGCTGATCCCCACAAGACCAGCTGAG
>NW_028087073.1:0-878 GCF_014824575.4 Sturnira hondurensis
ACTTTTGAGCCCTGCAGAACCCCGGGGCTCTGCCTGCAGCCGCCACCCCCCAACTGCCACGAATGAGAAAAAGTCTACCAAGACATGGTCTGCTTGGGGAGGAATGATGGCCAATTTCTCAAAGGAGAGAGGCCAAGAGCTTTTTCCTCAATGGGCTTTTATTGGACTCATTTTGCACAGGAATACTGGCAAAGCTCATTAATCATTGTCAGGCAATAAGGATCAAACAATAGATAAAAAGGAGCCCAAGGGCCTATTTTGAGTCAGAATCAGACAGCAACAGAGTTATTAAACTTTGAGGAAAAAACTCACTTCTTGCTTGGCCCCTTATTTAATTGAGAGCATTCTAAACAAAGCAGGTTTCACAGGATTTTACATATTCTTTCTTAGGTCTGATTAAGCAGGGAACCCGCCCTTTTCAGCATAGGGTGGTACCCACCACCAGCATTGTCTCAGGCTTAAGTCAGGCAGTGGTAGGTAGTAAGGCAGCCAAGACATTAGAAGATTTATTGCAGACAGAATGAAGACTCAGGCTATGTCAAAGCTGAGGGGTGTTGGGAACTGCCCTGCCTGGTTTCAGGAGCTGTAACCACCCCCCCCTGATGGCTAAGGCTTAGTGAGTGACCTTCAGACCATAAACCACTAAGGAGACAAGGCTTATCTCCCTGGCAGAAGCACCACTTCTGCTCCTTTTTTCATAACTGTCCCTCAATGCTTCATCAGTTAGCCAATGAAGGTTGAGATTCTCCAAGAGGGGTATGGCCTAAGACAGGCATGACCACGTGGAAGCCCCAGGGGAGGAATTGGGGGGCTAAGGAGAAAGGGAGTGATAAACCCTCACCCCTCAGCTTTGACAAAGCTTGGCTCCCCTGAGTCCA
>NW_028087074.1:0-577 GCF_014824575.4 Sturnira hondurensis
GGGAAATAAGGGAGGGATTTAGAGGAACCTATACAAAGGATACATGGACAACTGAGAAGGGTGGAAATGGGAGGGAGGGGGGAGAATGGGGGGTGGGATGAGATGGGAGTAATAGACAGAAAACTGTACTTGAAAAATAATTAAATAAAAAAATTGGGAAAAAAAATAAAAAGAAGCTCTGTTAAAGTTGAAACGTGAAAAAAAATAAATTAATAAATTTCTATTTAAAAAAAAAACAGTGGTAGACTTCCGCCAAGATGGAGGCATAGGTGGAAACACTGTGCCTTCTCCCACAACCAAGTTTGGATACAACAAAAGTTTTGGAGAACTAACACACACCCAGAGGCCAGAAAACCAAATTATACGGAAGTCTGACAGCTACGAACTGTTCAACAAGGATGGTAAGAGGTGGAGCCAGCAGTGGAGCTGGGTCAGGCAGGGCAGACCTAGGAGCGCAGGCAGCCCAGAACTAGTCGGGGTGCGGAACAGACTGACCAAGGTCGCACATTCGCGCGCACTGAGACGGACCACACAGGCCCCAGGGGGCAAACCCAGTGGTGGAGGGCTGACAGCGGTG
>NW_028087075.1:0-1003 GCF_014824575.4 Sturnira hondurensis
CTGGCTCCTCTAAGAACAAGCTACTCAGCTGGTTGAGTGGGGAAGCAAACCCGCATCGATCTGACATTGAAGTCCATTGCCTTTCTATGAATGGCCTCAGTGTCCCCTTGGTAGGTCCCCTTCCCGAGGAGCTGGTCATGACATTTGTGTCCCACTGGGACGGGTGCAGGCCTGAACCTGTGAGCACCTGTCTGGACGAGCAGACACCCTGAAAGCCCTGTCTGCGGTCACTCTGGTCTGGCCCTTCGCGCAGCGTGTTCTTACAACGTGACAGGGAAGCCTCAGTCTCCTAGGTTCCTCTGGAAACACCCAATTGTCAGCTTGTTGAAAACGCAATTTTCATTCAGTTTTCTGTAACTGAGTTTTATATGGAGTTTGAAAACTAAAGTTGGGATTTATTATTTTGTTTTATTGTACGGAAAAGTTGCAGAGAGTAGAGTTGCCCCATTTTCCTCATTCAGTTTCCTAACGTTGTTGTTGGAGGTAACCTGGGACGTTTGTTAAAACTAAGAAACTAGCACTGACTACATGACAGACTTTATACAGATCTTACAAGTTTTCCCATCCACGTTCTTCGCCCCCTCCCACCAACATCCAGACAAGGATGTCCTGTTCTCTTTAGTCATCAGGGATTCTTAATCCACTCCAGTCTGATATGTTTCTCAGCCTTCCCCCGTTTGTTCATGGCCTTGACAGTTTTGAGGATTTCCGTGCAGGCGTTTTGTAAAATGGCCATCCCCGCCCCCCCCCCCCCGGGTGTGTCTGACATTTGTATTGTGGTTGGACAGGCATCACGGGCCCTTGGGGAGGGTGCGTAGGCTTCTTGTCAAGTCTCCTCAGGGGTACGCAGTATCACCGTGACTTATCACCGGTCAGGTGACCCTCGATGGCTGGATGAAGGTGGTATCTGCCAGGTTTCTCAGCTCTCCCGTTATTCTAGTTCCCTTCCCCATTCTCTCCTGGTTGGGAGTCGTTAAGTCCAGCTCACTCCAAAGGGAAGGCA
>NW_028087076.1:0-666 GCF_014824575.4 Sturnira hondurensis
GACCTGTGTCCTCTGCCCTGGGGACTGTCCTGTGCTCACAGAGTTGGGGCGACGCCACCCCATCCTGGTCACTCCTCATCTGGGTCATCTCTGTTACTCCTTTGTCCTGGAAACTTCAGGAGAACCTTGTCCCACCAGGACCTGGGATCCCAGGGACTTGAGTGCCACCTTGTGGTGGTTCCAGGACTGCGCTCAGTGAGGGCTTCCTGTGGCCTCGTCAGCCTGGGCTCAGGCTGGGTCTGTCCTGCAGCCCCTCTCTGTTGGGTACCTGTGCTTTATTTTTATAGATATTGTACTTTTTCTAACTATTAAAAAATAAAGTTATTGGGGTGTGGATATTAAATGGTAGGGGGTGTGCCTTTTTATTAAGTGGATTGGGGTGCACTGGTTAAGAGGATGATGTAGGTTTCAGGTGCCCATTTCTCAGACACAGGGTCTGTACGTTGCACTGTGCGCCCACCACCCAAAGTCAAACCATCTTCCCTCACCAGGTACGAGGCCCCTCCTCCCTCAGACCCCTTCCCTCTGGGAACCACCACACTGCTGTCTGTGTCCCTGAGTTTCAGCTTTACGTCCCACATGTGACTGACATCATAATGTTCCTAGCTTTTCTAACTAGGTTACTAAGCGTGACATTCTCTCGGCCCATGCATGTTGTCCCGGAGG
>NW_028087077.1:0-652 GCF_014824575.4 Sturnira hondurensis
CAGTGCAGTACCCTTTAGAGCTACCCATGTTTTGTCAATGGCAAGATTCCATTCATTTATTTATTTAAATACTATTTTAAAGCCATTTTATTTATTTTTTTATTTACTCGTTATTGTATTATTTTTTTCTATTACCATTTAGTCCTCTTATTCCCCCTTCATTTTTTTCTCCATGGCTGAATCATGTCGTGTTTCATATATGCACCATTTCTTATTTATTCACGTATCTATTACTGATGGACACTTAGGTTGCTTCCATATCTTGGCTATTGTAAATAATGCTACAGTGAACATATGGATATACATACATATTTTTTTCAAGATTTCTTAAAAGATTTTGAGCCCTGGCTGGTGTAGCTCAGTGGATTGAGCGCGGGCCTGCGAACCAGAGGATCGCGGTTCAATTCCCAGTCAGGGCACATGCCTGGGTTGCAGGCCAGTTCCCTGCAGGCCAAATCCCAGCAGGGGACGCATGAAAGGCAACCATACATTGATGTTTCTTTCCCTCTCTCCTTCCCTTCTAAAGATAAATAAATAAATAAAATCTTTAAAAAAAAAGATTTTATTTATTGTTAGAGAGAGAGGAAGGGATGGGAAAGAAAGGGAGAGAAACATTACTGTGTGGTTGCCTCTTGTGTCATCTACTAGGGAC
>NW_028087078.1:0-615 GCF_014824575.4 Sturnira hondurensis
TATGTACATGGTATGGACTTTCATTTATTTGTATCTTCTTCAATTTCTTTTTTTAGAGTCTTATCATTTTGTCAGTACAGGTTTTTTACATCCTTGGTTAAATTTATTCTTAAGTATTTCATTATTTTGAAGCAATGTTGAATGGGATCGCTTTCTTAATTTTCCTTTTTGATAATTTATTATTGGCATATAAAGGCAACTGATTTCTGGATATTAATTTTGTATCCTGCTACTCTACTATACTTATCAGTTCCAATAGTTTCTTCGTGGAATCTCTAGGGTTCTTTATTGTACAGTATCGTGTCAGTGGAAAATAATGACAGTTTTACTTCCTCCTTTCCCAAAATTTATAAAGAACTAATAAAACTCTATACCAGAAAG
Source organism: Sturnira hondurensis (assembly GCF_014824575.4). Taxonomy (NCBI): domain Eukaryota; kingdom Metazoa; phylum Chordata; class Mammalia; order Chiroptera; family Phyllostomidae; genus Sturnira; species Sturnira hondurensis. The sequence continues at coordinate 382 of NW_028087078.1, forward strand.
CAAACAATCCAGTTGAAAAATGGGCAAACCACCTGAATAGACACTTCTCCAAAGAGGACATACAGATGGCCAATAGACATATGTAAACATGCTCAACAGCACTAATCATCAGAGAAATGCAAATTAAAACCACAACAAGAGATCATGTCATACCTGTTAGAACAGCCATCATCAATAAATCAACAAACAAGTGATGGCAAGATGTGGAGAAAGGGAACTCTCGCGTGCTATTGA
>NW_028087079.1:0-567 GCF_014824575.4 Sturnira hondurensis
TTTCCTTAAAGCAGTCCTTTTAGTATTTCTTGTAGAGCTGGTTTGGTGGAAGGGTATTCTTTTAGACTTCTTTTGTCTTGGAAGCTCTCTATTTGGCCTTCTATCTTGATTGAGAGCCTTGCTGGGTAAAGTATCCTTGGTTGTAGGCCTCTGGTTCTCATTACTTGAAATATCTGTTGCCATTCTCTTCTTGCTTGGAGTGTTTCCATTGAGAAGTCAGTAGGTAACCTTATTGGGGCTCCGTTGTATGTTACTTCCTTTTACTCCCTTGCTGCCTTTAAGATTCTCTCTTTGTCTTGGAATTTTGCCATTTTAATGATGATGTGTCTTGAAGTGGGCCTCTTTGGGTTCCTCTTGAATGGGACTCTCTGTGATTCCTGGATTCATGTAACTTTTTCTCTCATCAATTTAGGAAAATTTTCCATCATTACTCTTTCAAGTAGGTTTTCTATCCCTTGTTCTTATTCTTCTCCTCCTTCTGGTATTCCTATTATTCGGATATTATTACGTTTCCTATTATCTTGCATTTCTCTTAGTCCCTCTTCATTCTTTTTGAGCCTCTTTTCC
>NW_028087080.1:0-719 GCF_014824575.4 Sturnira hondurensis
ATGCTGATAACTAGGGTCTGGCTTTTTGACTCTAAAGAACATGCTCTTTGCAGCACTGAAAACTGCCTCCAGCCATTGAGTTCCTGCTGGCAGGGAAAGTGCAGGAAGAAGTAATCCATATCTTCCATGCAAGTTGCCTCTTCTCCTTTTTTCTGATTTAGGTTTTCTCCAAGCGTAGACATGTATATAGTCTAACACAAACATGATACAAAGGCTGCGTTTCAAGTTTATAAACATGTCCTAATGTGTTCCAGACAACAGGGTGATGGTAAATATGTGCTTTATGTATATTCCATTCTTAAAGCCACTTCGAGACTTTTAAAATAAAAGCAGTAATTTTGCTAACAGAAATAGTATCAATTAACAAATAATGGGTCATGGGTTTACTAAACATGGGCCTAGAAGGAATCCTAGAGATTATGTAGTTCAAATATTCCAAAGCAATATTCTAAATTATTGGAATCATTGGAATATAAACAACCAATTATTCCAAGTGAAGAATAAACTCTCCATCTTAGTAAACTATTATTAAAAACAATAATCAATATCCAAAAATTATAAAGTCAATGACAAGAAATATATACATTATAATTCTTTCTGCAATATTAATATAGCATTTAAAGACTTACTGCATTGTAAACCAAGAGGGTATTGCCAAGTCTGAGTATTTTTTTACCTCACTGACAGTGTGGCTTCACAATAATGCATTCATCTTGATG
>NW_028087081.1:0-521 GCF_014824575.4 Sturnira hondurensis
GAGGCTGGGCTGGCTGCCACCAGGGCCACCAAGAACCTACCCGGTTTGGCCCTAGCAGGTGCTCCAGCCTTTCCCCGTACAAGCAGGTGGCGGGGCTGAGCCAGGGGTCTGCCTGGTGCCCACCCTGGCCCAGCCACTGTGGGGACCCTGTGAAGCCCAAGCAGCAGAGATCAGGGACAGGCATCTCCAGCACCTGTGCAAGCCTGGGTGACAGTCACATAGACCAGCTCACCTCACAGCGTCCTGCAACCCCCACGAGGCAGTTGGACCCCTGAGCTTCTTTCTACCAGACGAGGGAGCGAGGCTCAGAGCCAGAGTGGACTGTCCTGGGCATAGCAGACTGAGCTCAGTGTGCCCAGCTCACCATTTGCATGTCACTCACAGCAGCCTGGGATTATCTTGTCATTTGTGTCCTGCTTGGGAGAAACAGTGAGGCCACAGGCCCAGAGCCAGACTATCAGGGTTCAAGTCACAGGTCTTCTACTACTTCCTGCCTCAGTTTCCTTAACTTTCAAATGGGG
>NW_028087082.1:0-2078 GCF_014824575.4 Sturnira hondurensis
CCCCCCCCCCCCCCGGGAGCATGGCAAGTACGAATCCAGAGCTGGGTCAGACACACTCAAGATCCTCAGAGAGCCGCAACTGCAGACTGAAAAATTTTAGATGCCACATGGTTAAAGAAAGGACGTCCCAGGTGGCTCATCGTGATCTCCTTTCCCCGGAAGCTGGCCCAGAGGAGAAGCTTTCCAGTCAAAGTGGTCCCCCGACCCCATTCTGAAAGACGACACACACGGATTATTCAGGGACTGTGTCTATTTTAATCCACGATGCCTCTGCAATTTTGTGAGTGGGGAGAGAAAGGAGAAATGAGGTAGCGCTGAAAGATTTGAGTAAGTCGGATTTGGGGGTAGCCCATTGATCAAGGTCACATCCAGCTTGGTGGAGGTGCCGGGCAGAATGTCGCCCAGCTAAATCCCCCACCCCCACCCTCCCCTCAACCTCCCACCCCCTCCCTCCACCCAGCCCTCTGGTTCCCCCCACAGACGGAGAAAGTGAAGACGAACAGTGAGGGGCTCCTTTCCTCCCTGAACAAAAGGGCAGGAGCTTGTAGGTGTGCTGTGGAGGAGGCTCCTGACGGTTCTTATTCTGCGGATTATGTTTAACTTGTCACCTCGTCATCTTTCTTTTGTGTTTCTCCTATTCCCCCTCGCTGAGCGTTTCCACCTTGACTTACTGACTGCTTTGTTCCTTGAGGTGTGAAGGGTCATCCAGCTTCACAGCCATTGTCAAGACTTTGTCATAGCGTCAGGGAGATCAGTCACTGCACTTGTCCCCTTCACCCTGGTGACTTCTTTGTGAAGTTCACAGGGTGCTGAGTACACTCTTCTTGTTCTTGGCTCACTCAGTCTCCCAGACTCTGTAAGGTCATGAAGGGGCATAGTACTTGGCCTGTCCTGAAGAGGTGTATCTTCGAAAGTGTCATCCCAAACTAGTTTGTAATGAGAGTATTAACATCTATCTCCTCTCTCTTGCTCTCGGCCACCCCCCGACCCCACCTTAGGGGTGCTTCTGGAGTTATTTGACCAGCAAGTTCTGCTCTATAAGGTCTAGATAGTTCAGCTGCTCAGGAAATCCTTTCAAGACTGCATTATTTCTGTGCTAAGCGATGGAACTTAATTTTAGTCTTTTGTGGGAGTTTAAATTCCATGACGATGTTGAAATAAGAATAACGTCTGCATTGTTGCCTGGACTCCGTGTGGCTTTGTGTGGTGCCGCACTGGAAGCTGTGTGGCTCAGGCACGCGTGGGGAGGTGGCGGCCGGCTGGGGACTGCCAGTCGCTCTCACTAGTCACGGGCTGAGGTTAGACATGCAAGGCACAGGAGGGATGTTTTTCCTTTTTGGTTTCTAAGGAAAGACTGCTGCAATGTATCGACCTGAAGGGAAGAATTTGGTGGGTGAGCGATAGTCCAGAATAATAAGAGGAGGCGTTGCCTCTCCTTGTCATCTTTAGGGGCAAGTCAGACCAGCAGCTTTCCTGAAGGGCATTCTACTCTGGTGCCCAGGCCAGGAATGTCCAACTCTTTAAAAACTCTTTAAAAAGTATCATCTTCATTGCCCCTTCTCTTTGGAAAGACTTGTCAGCAAAGAAGAAACCATTCACAGTAATCTCTGGAAAACCTAAGCCACGTAACCAACCAAGTCAGCCATTTCTCTGATCACTTTCTTTATGTTACTTTAGTCATTTTTTAGAAGAAAAACCCCAAACCTACATTTTTAATATAAAAACAGTTGATGTGAAAGCCAAGATGTGGGTTGCTGGCTTCCCCCCACCAGCCTGATGTCCCCACACACGTGGGGGCGGGGGGGGACAGCGGAGCCCACATGCTAATGTCAGAACAGCGAGAAACGCAGTGAGCAGGCCAGTGCAGTCGGGGGCTGGGGGGCGGGGGGGGGGGGCAGCACCGGTCAGGAGAACGGGCGTGAAGCGGCGCCGAGATGGTTTCCACACTCAGAACGTCAGAACAAGATAACAAAGGATGTCTGAAGGGCATACACGCCATCACTCTGCTGGCTTAGTACGGATATGCAGTTGAATTAGATAATTAATTTAGAAATCAATAAAAGCAAGATTTCTGGGAA
>NW_028087083.1:0-972 GCF_014824575.4 Sturnira hondurensis
TTTAATAAGGAATGTACAAAGTGTGACTCCTCAGTAAATTATTGAAAGGACCGGCATTCCTGCTCTGTTTTACCAACACAAGGCATATACAGCATGCCCCCTGCCTCTGAACGGGGTTGCCAACCTTCCTCCAACATACAGCGAGGAATGGCTGGTACTTGTGCTTTGGGGGGGGAGGGGGTTGCATCTCTCTCCCCTTGCTTGTTGTAGGTTCGCCATGGTCCTTCCTTTATTGAAGAGCCGATTATTGTTTCAAGTCACTGCTACGCCGAGAATTAGGCGTCCATGGTGGGAAAGTAGAGAAGCATCTGAAAGAAACACTGTATTTCAAGGCTGGGGGTAACCGGTTGAAAAATCAAAGTGAGAGAATCTTTCCCCCCCCTTTTTGCTAGTGCGGAAAGAGTGGTGTTGGTTGTATGTTGTGCTCTCTGCCTTGCCCTTGTTCTGACTTGTGAACTCGTGGGAGTTCATTGCCACCAGTGGTGCTAGTTTTGTTCAAGTGATTTTACATGTCATCTAGTTCAGAGGTGTCAAACTCATTTTCACTGGGGGCCACATCAGCCTCACGGTTGCCTTCAAAGGGCCAAAGGTAATTTCAACTCCTTAACAGTTGTGGAGTGGTTACATTTACACAGTCCTGAAATTATTTCAGCCCTTTGAAGGCAACAGTGAGACGGATATGGCCCCCATTGAAAATGAGTTTGACACCCCTGATCTAACGGTCGGACAGTCGAAGAGAGACATGCGGGGTCCTTTCTGCCAGTGTGGGCTGCCGGCTCCCTGCAGTTTTCTCTATGCTGTGAAGTACAAGGTCAACCGTCATGGCCTGGGAGGTAGGTTTGCTTGCTCTTCCACAGTTTCTGGCCCAGAATGTCAGAGTCTTTGAAACTGTTCTTTCTCTGGAATGACCCGCACCAGCTGGGGGCTCCACTGTCTATACAGGCATCCTTGGCTGTCCTGTTCTTCCGGCCC
>NW_028087084.1:0-2322 GCF_014824575.4 Sturnira hondurensis
GGACCACCAATGATATATTGCTGCTTTGTTCAAAGGGGACCAATCCCCAGCTCCCAGGAAGAGAGCCTACCAAAATAACCCCTCTCCCCTCCCCACCCCATTCCCTGCTTGGGCGCACAAACCCCAGTAAAGCTCTATACTGCCTAACTTTGTGGCCGATTGGCATTTCTTCCTCCGCGGAGCCTAAGAGAACCTTTCAGAAGAGACTAAAGATGAGCTGGCAAAGCTGTCCTAGGCTGGCCACAGAAGGCACAGGTGCCATTCTAAGGATACTACACTTTATGACTTTTAAGTGGGGCAGGGAGAGAGTTAAAATTTAGAGATCAGTCTGGTGGGAAAGAGGAAGATCAATTGGAGAGGGGGAAGGAGCGTAGTTGATCAAGCTTCAGGTCCTATTAGTGAGGGAGAGGCAGGGCAGAGGGAAGCTAGAAGAAAGCTCTGTGTACTGGACTCACTAATGTGTTTCTACATTAGTATTTCTTGTGATATGTCTGAATTGATACCTCAATTTTCTCATGAATTGTACACTATTACTTATGCTGAGAACATGATTCAGCCTGAATTTTTAATGCATACTTTATGGTTTGGGGCTGATTCAGCTTTTCCCCCCTTTCCTCAAATGTTACTATACTGAGGTTTCACAAAATGCAAATATCTAAGGTCTTTCTTAATTTCTGGAGAAATCCAATTAGGCAGTGGTGAAGGATTAGAAAAAAGAGGAAAATTGAAAAATATTTTGGAGGACAAATGAACAGAGATGGTATGGATGAATTATAAAGATGGGGTAGCCAACTGGCGGATGAAGGAGAAAAGAGGAATTCAAATAACTCCCAAATTTCTGCCTCAGTGACTCACAGATGGTGGCACTTTGAACAGAGCATAAAGGATGATGAAGCAGTTTTATGTAGGAAAATGAAATAATTCCATTTTGGATGTAAAGAATTTGAAGTTCTTGAGAGCAAATCAAGTGAAATTGCCTAGCCCACAGTTAAGTGCATGAAACCAAAGCTCATAGCTGTGGCTAAGGGTAAATACAGAGTCTTGGGAATTTTCAGCCCAGAGAGGTCCTTGAAACTGCTAGAATAGGGTGCAAACCCCAGGAGGATGCTTAATCGACAAAGGACAATGGGCTGAGAGTGCCCCCTTGTGACTCTATGTTGGAAAGATAGTTTTACAAGGGGATGTGGGTTACTTTTCTAGAGAAAAGCCGTAGCACATAAAGCTGTCTTGATTACACACATGAGCTTTTAAAGAAAGAGAAAACTACGATTGAGGAGCAGAATTTGACCATTTATACTAAATGGTTAAACCAAAATGTTTATCATGGTAGTTGTTTGAGGAGAAACATAGCAGAAAGCAAGGATTCTTTATGGAGAGGATGGGAGATAATTGGAGAGCAGGAAATTTCATGGAAGATTTATGAGGATATAGCAGAATTCCTCCGTCAGTTTTACAGTCTTGATTTAGTATCTTCTATCATTGCCAGAAGAAAGGCTAAGGATAAACTTTTCATGACAGTTTAATGAAGAAAAATGAAGAGTTTGGAAGTGGCTTCATTTTTCTCTGTTGATAGTAACTGAGCCAATTTCTCAAAATGGGCACACAAAGAAAGTATTTCTGGTTGGCTGGGAAGTGGCCCCCGAATATACCCAGGTCCTAATCCTCGGTGAATTGGGCAAGGTGAATGTTATCTTAATGACAAAATGGTTTTCGCAGGCCTGATTAAATTAAGGATCTCGAGATGGAGAGATTGTCCTAGATTCCCTGGATGGGCCCTAAATGCAATCACAAGTGTCCTCAAAGGAAGGCCAGGGGAGATTTCAGGAACAGGAGAGGAGGAGGCCCTGGGATGGGGCAGAATCAGAGAGGTTCAACCCTGCTGGCTTTGGGGAGGGGGAAAGTGGCCAGGAGCCAAAGAATGCAAGGAAAGAAGCCCTGGAGAAGCTAGGCAAGGTCCGGAAAAGGGTTCTCCCCAGAGCCTGCTGAGGGAGCACAGCCTTGCCTTGGCTGCAGCCCAGTGAAACCAGTTGGGTACATCTGCATCCAGAGCTGTAGGGGAATAAAATCTGTATTGTTTTAAGCCAGCAAGTTCGTGGTATTTTGTTATACTGGCAAGCAGGAAACTAAAACAGTATTTTAATGTTATAAAATAATTGTTCTAGAGATCTCCCAAAATATTCTTTAAAAAGAAACAAATCTCGTATTTAAGAAAAATTTTTTAAAAAATAGGCCCTGGCTGGTGTAGCTCAGTGGATTGAGCTCGGGCCTGTGAACCACACAATCGCGGTTCCATTCCCAGTCAGGGCACATGCCTGGGTTGCA
>NW_028087085.1:0-565 GCF_014824575.4 Sturnira hondurensis
CTTTTCCTATAAAACTACTTTTCCTTTTTTTGTCTGGTTTTTTTTTGGGGGGGGGTTGAGGGGGGCAGGAGAGGGGTATAAGAAAATGCCTTTTGCCCAATCATGTTTTGAGTAGGCCCTTGGGATTTTTCCCCCTGGAAATTAGAAAGTTAACAGTGATAACAGTAAAGCCTCTCCTGGCCAGAACCCTGGTTTTGTTCTCGACAGGTGGGAAGAAGGTTCTTTCCCTGGCTTGGCCGCTCAGGCTTCTATAATGGGTGTAAGGAGATGCTTTACCTAAAATACCAGCCTGCCTCTGTGGCTCTCCCAGAATGGCAGCCACCCCGTGAGAGAGCACCCCCGGCAGTGAGAGCAGTCCTGCAGCGGTGACGCTGGCTGGGGATGTGTGCGTGTTTGGGGCACGTGGGCCTGTCACCTGCAGGGGCTCCCAGAGACCCTGGGTCAGTAGAGAGGCTGGGGAACCCTGTCCTGCTGGGCTCCACCCGGAGGGTTCCCCTGGTCCCCTTGACTCTGTCAGTAGGAAGTCACGGATCCAGAAAAGGCCGTGACTTATCTGGAATCAGAT
>NW_028087086.1:0-800 GCF_014824575.4 Sturnira hondurensis
GAAACTAAAATACATATAGATATATTAACAGAGACATTGAAATTAAGAACAATCTGACAGTAACCAGAGGGGAGGTGGGAGGGGATAAAGTAATAGTCAGGGGAAGCGTTTTCAGAAACAACTAAAAGGACACAAGGACAGAACTAAGAGGGGCTGGGATCAGGGGTCGGTTGTAGTGATGCTGTAGTGGGGGGATGGTGGGGGGGATGCTCTCTGTACTTGAACAACAATGAAAGAACAAAAAATTACAATAATAATAAAATAAATTTCTTTTGATTGAGAATGACTCTTTTATTGCAGTTTTTTATATGTCTAATATTGGTATTGATCACTAGATATTGTGTATATTATGCGTTTTATTTTATTTTCAAAAAGTGTTGGGGTTTTGTTGGTATACTTGTTTGTTTCAGCAGGTACGAAACTTGAATTAAATAAAACTAAAAACTTTTTTAGGGGGTGGTCACTCAAATTTCAATTTAATTCTTCATCCTTAGCTGGAACCCATTTTATGCACAAGTTATTCAGGGGTCATTAAAGTGAGGAAATCTGGGCTGGAAATATTTAAGAAACTTGCCCAGGTTCACAAAGGTAGAATTCAATCCCAGCTACCTGACTCCAGTCGTTAAATAACTTACAATCTTTCGTCACCATGCTACACCTCTCCAGATATAGGACTGAAAAAAAAAAGATAAAGGGGCCTTTGGAGGGGCTGATACAGTCAAACTGTGGAAACATGATTAAATTTGAACTCTCTTCAAGCTTTACTTCTCCAGATTCTAAGCAAATAGGAAATGGTATAG
>NW_028087087.1:0-546 GCF_014824575.4 Sturnira hondurensis
TTTTTGTTTCTTCATTCTTTTCTGTTGGTTGTTCCTTTCTTCCTTCTGGTCCTTTTCATTGATTTGAGTTCCAGTTTTCTTCCCATCACTATTGGTTCTCTGTACATTTTCCTTCATTTCACTTAGCATAGTCTTCATTTTTTTTTAATCTAATTTGTGATCAAAAACAACCAATTCTATGAGCATCCTGATCACCAGTGCTTTGAACTGTGCATCTGATAGGTTGGCTATCGCTTAGTTGTATTTGTTATGGAGCTATGATCTGTTCTTCTGTTTGGGCCATTTTTTTCATCTTTTCTCGCCTGTTATGTATGAGGGGCAGAGCCTTAGATGTTCACCAGGGCAAGGCAACCCAGTTGCTTAGTTGTGATGCTATATGTGGGGTTGGGGTCCAAGAGGAAACAATGGTGCTCGCTCCGCTTTCTGTCAGATCTCAGTCACCTTCGCCTTTCCCCCCAAGCAAACTGGGCCTTTCTGATGCTGATTCTCAGGTAGGTGAGTTTGCATACATTCCAGGGCCCTGTGGGTCTCTCCAACAAACTCTCC
>NW_028087088.1:0-713 GCF_014824575.4 Sturnira hondurensis
GATTCTTAGCAGCACTTGTCAAATTAAAGGGACTTGCTTACCCCTTTTGTCCGGTACTTTCCCAGTTTTAACCCCAAAAGTCCCACTTTGGGGAAAACCTTTCAGTCCCAGGCAAACTGGGATGGCTGGTCACCTTCTTCTCAGCTGAGTCCAAAGATCAAGGTGGCTGGGTGGGGGATCAGAACCTTAGAATCCCCATACTTGCCGGCTTTGGGGCATTAGATAAAACCAGAGAGAAATGAGGCAGAAATGAGCGCCCAGCCCAGCCCTGGGCTCCCACCAGTTCCTCTGGGAGGGGCCACACTCGCCGCCACCATGCTCCCCCTGCTGGCCCTTTCCCACCCCCTCCCCAGGGACAAGCTCCCCTGCCACACACGACAACTACAGCCATCTTTATAAGTACATTTTTATTGAAAATAAAAAAGGCATGGTGCTTTCCTTCTCAGAATCAGCATACAGCCCACCCTCCAAGGCTGCCGCCCCTGCTTCATGTGCAAAGTCTCAGCACAACATCCACACCACTGGCCTCTCGGTGGACAGGTCGCCCCAGCAGGTCCACTGAGGCAACTCCCGGGGGCAGACGCCGGCTTCCTGCGCACGCACGGCACCTTGTCAGGAAGGCAGAGCTCCAGTATTTACCCTCATGCAATAGGTATCGCGTGCTGCCCGGGCTGCTTAAATCATACGCTTTGCACAGGTTTACACAGTACAAT
>NW_028087089.1:0-2138 GCF_014824575.4 Sturnira hondurensis
ATCAGCTAAAGGGCTACAAGACTTTGGGAAAACAAACTCATTTCCGACCCAGGCCCTTATCATTGAACTAAGAGCATTCTTAGCAAAGCAGGCTTCACAGGATTTCACATATCCTTTCTCAGGCCTAATACCCGGGGAGCCCACCATTCCCAACACAGGGCTGCACCACTCTCTGTCATTGTTTCAGGCTTAAGTCAGGCAGAGGAGGCAGATAGCCAAGGAATTCTCAGAGACTTCTTGCAGACAGACTGAGGACTCAGGCTTTGTCAAAGTGAGGGGCGAGGGTCCATTACCCGCTCTTTGTTGCAGCAACCCCCCATCCTTCCCTGATGGCCTCCCAAGTGATGGTGTCTGGTTTAGGTTGCCCCTCCTCTGAGGGGTCTTACCCGTCACTGACTAACCGACCAAGTGTTGGGAGCAGAGATGGATGAAGCAGAAGCAGTGCTGCTGCCAGGTAGATGAGCTTTGTCTCCTTAGTGGCTCACAGTCCGGAGGTTGCTCACTCAGCCTAAGCCATGGGGGGCGGTTACAACTCCTGAATGCAGGCAGGGCAGTTCCCAACACCCTGGGGTCACCACTTCATGCTGCTGACATGTGGAGGAGGACACAGGCCTCCTGCCCTGTAGCCCCACCACATTTGGGCTGCTCATGCTCATTCCAGGCTCCACAGAGGGGAACACAGGACCTCAGGCCCTGTCTACTGCAGGCCACTCTACAGCTGGCCCCTGTGAGATTTAAGGACACTCTCCCTGGCAGCCTGGCATCATCTTCTTTCCCCAGCTGTGGGACTGCACACAGGCAGCTGGGAGACTGGACAGTCCTGCTCCAGGACAGAACTGCTTCCCACCACTGTCTTGATCCTCTTCTCGACTCCAGGTGTCTGGTTCTTCTCAGGCCCCTACCCCATGAATTGTTCCCAATGGAAAGTCTTCCCGTGTATGGCTGGGTGTGTGTGTGTGTGCAGAGAGTAAAAATAGGGGTTAGGTTTAGGGATTTGGGCTCAGCCTCGGGGGTAAAGATCAGGGTTAAGATTAGGGTCAGGTTCAGGGGGTTAGAGTTAGGGGTAAGTGTCAGGGGGTTAGAGTTAGGGGATTAGGGTTGTTTTAGGGTTAAGGATTAGTGTTAGGGAGGGTTTAGGGTTAGGTTAACTTTAGGCTTAGAGTTAGATTTAAGGTTATGATAAGGATTAGGATTAGGATTAGACTGAATGAAGGTTAGGGTTATTTTTGTGAGAATTTGGGGGTTAGAGTGGTGCTGAGGTTAAGATTAGGAGTAGGGTGACAGTAAGTGTAAGGGATTAATAGGGCTAGGGTTAGGATATNGGGGGAGGGTTAGGACAGGGTTAGGGGTTATTGCATTAGGACTAGGAAGAGGGTTTAGGGGTAAGGGCAAGGGTAATGGGTCAAAATTAGGTTTTGTAGGGAAATGTGTAGGGTTATAAGTAGGGTTGGGGCAGAGTTAGTATTAGCTTTAAAGGTTGGGTTGGTGTTAGGGTTAGGGCTTCTTTGACTGCATGGACACAGGTGTCACTCATGGTCTTTCCACATCTTTCTGTAAAGTCCCAAGATGTGATAAAGTTCCTTCCTTCTCCATTGCTTCTCACGTGGATGAGCTATTGAAATTGCCATCCGTGTCCTCAGGGCACCGTCACTCATTTTCACATAAGGCCAACCAGGGGAAAAGCCTCTGTGGGATCTGGAGAGCAGGGCTGGGTGTTAGGATATATAGGTGGGAGCTATCACTGGAGGTTGAGTGACTGTGTGTGTGTGTGATGAGGGTGTGGACACAAGGTGCCTGGGAACTTTGAAGCTAGTGAGAAGTGGCTGCTGTTTTATCATGTGAATGATTGGACTGGGTCAGTCTCTGTCCTGCTCAACTATCACCTGACTAAACTCCTCCCCACAACCATCAGCAAGTGGAGCAGGATCCCAGGACAGGTGAGGAACTGTCTAACCTATTCCCCCAAAGGCCTTCTGCTGAGACTCTGGGTCACGTTCCATCAAATTACTAAAGAGTGGTGCTTTCTCTTGAGATCCAGGGCCATGTCTGTGATTCTGCGGGCTGGGATTCTGCAGCAGGTCTGTCTTCTGGTCTCAACATTTACACCCAAGGGACTGGTGCCTGACCAGGGCCTTCAT
>NW_028087090.1:0-771 GCF_014824575.4 Sturnira hondurensis
GAAGCGGGTTTCCCAGATAAGTCTCTACCAAATGTGAAGAAGTATTCTTTTCAGGCACTGATGCGGAACGTGCTGTGTTATCTGCAGAGTGAAGCTTTTGCCCTTTCTTCTTTCCTGGGCAATAGGCACAATTAGTAGGAAGCGGGATTCCAAAATAAGTCCCTCCCCATGGGGTAGAATTATCCTTTTCTGGTACTGCTGCGGAAGGTGCTGTGTTACCTGCAGAATGATGCGTTTGCCCTTTCTTCCTTCCTGGCCAAAAGGCACATTTCGTAGGATGCGGATTTCCCAGATAAGTCTCTGCCCTTTGTGTGGAAGTATCCTTTTCCGGCACTGCTGCAGAAGGTGGTGTGTTATCTGCAGAGTGAATCGTTTGCCCTTTCTTCCTTCCTGAGCAATAGGGACATTTCGTAGGAAGCGGGTTTCCCACGATAAGTCTCTACCAAATGTGTAGAAGTATCCTTTGCTGGCACTGANAAGGTGCTGTGTTATCTGCAGACTGAAGCGTTTGACGTTTATTTGTTCCTGGGCTATAGGGACATTTCGTAGGAAGCGGGTGCCCACTATAATTCTCTGCCATTTGTGTAGAATTATCCTTTGCTGGCACTGCTGTGAAAGGTGCTGTGTTATCTGCAGAGTGAAGCTTTTTCCCTTTCTTCTTTCCTGGGCAATAGCACAATTCGTAGGAAGCGGGATTCCAAGATAAGTCCCTACCCATGGTTAGAATTACCTTCTGGCACTGCTGCGGAAGGTGCTGTGTTATCTGCAGAA
>NW_028087091.1:0-1567 GCF_014824575.4 Sturnira hondurensis
GTGTGCCTCTAACTAGAGCAGACAAGATTCCAGTGGCCCTCCCAAAGTCCAGCGCTGAAGTCTTATTCTTTCAGTCATAACCTTAGAGACAATGGTTCGTTTGCTAAAACCACTTGTCCATTTGTATAGATGAGCTGATTCTCTTGGACTCCTAACTCCTACCTCCTAATTGCTGCTGATTCATAAGCTTTGGAGAAACAATTCTCCCTGCAGATTCCTAATACTGAGGCTGAGCTGAAAGAGGTAAAAAGATAGGGTTGATGCAAAGGTAAGAGTGGGCCATCTCAGGGTTGTGTGATAATGTTGAGTGGCCTGATGTATCAGGCAGTGTTCTTTGGTTATAAGCAATACAAAAGGACTCTTGCTGACTTAAAGGAATACGTAGTTATTTAATAAAACCTAGGAGACCACAAGCACAGAGGGAAGGGCACAGAGCCACACTGACAGTATGCAGGAGTGAAAGAGGCAAGGGCAGGTGGTACCCTCATCCGCAGTCATTTGATGTCACTCACACCCACCTTCCCACACTTTCTACACTGTCTGCGTTCCTCTGACCCTCAGGTGCGTCCTCAGCTTCCTACATTCTCCTATATCACACGTACCTGTCTCAGATGGCTGTGAATGATCTTTACTAAAGAGTTTGAACTGATATTTAAGCTGAATAAAATAACCATTTATCTCATCAAACATTCCAAACCCGCCACATACCATTACTGCCATTTTATAAACAGGTAACACAGATGTTCTAAGGCAATAAATTATTTGTCCCAAATGGTATAATTAGTAATGGTCACCCTAGAATTCAAACAGCTGTTTGATTTTAAAGCTCAGATTTTGCCAATGAATGAGTTTCAGAGAGGATGGTATCCCTTTCTTCAAATTTCTTTTAATAATGATCACAAACACAATATAAGAAAATCTGAGACTTAAAGAGATGACTATAACCTATTATTTATTTAGCTAAATATTTTAACATATTTTTAAAAGTATCCTAAGTAACATACGACCATTGTGGAAAGTGGTAGAACACTGATGAGGAAAGAGGAGAATATATATATATATATCAGAACAGCTGCCCCAAACCCCACAGCTCGAAAGTAACCCATTTATTACATTATTAAATATGTCACTTAATTTATTGATTTAGTGCTTCAGCAGATATTTGTTGCATACAAGGTATGTACCAGTTACTATTCCAGAAGCTAGGGATGAGAAGCTGAAAAAAAAAAAAAAACATTGTCTCTGTACCACACTTCCTGCCTCATTTGACTGAGCTTTGGTTGTATTAGGTAGGTGGGAGAGGAGGACAACGAAGGAATAAAACCATTGCATATTATGGAAAACAGTATGTGGGAAATACAGAAGGTACTATAGTAAGGAACAGTGGAAGGGGTTAGGATTAATTTAGAAGTAGTGGCCAATGCCCTGAGGGGATATAATTTAAATAGAATTTTGAAAGATAAGGAGGAACCAGCCATGGAAAGGCAGGGGAAATCATTCTGTGTAGGGGGCCAGGGAAGTGCCCTGGGATAGAAGACACTGGGGAGAGAGGGTTCTGCAGCTGGAG
>NW_028087092.1:0-932 GCF_014824575.4 Sturnira hondurensis
CAATTCCTGATATCAAACTGTATTACAAGGCCACTGTAATCAAAACAGCCTGGTACTGGCAGAAAAATAGGCACAGAGACCAATGGAATAGAACAGAGAGCCCGGGAATGAACCCAAATCTTTACAGTCAATTAATATTGGACAAAGGGGGCAGTAACATAAAATTGAGTAAAGACAGCCTTTTCAACAAATGGTGTTGGGAGAACTGGACAGCTACATGCAAAAAATGAAACTTGAGCACCAACTTACACCATACACCAGAATAAATTCAAGGTGGATAAAAGACTTAAACATAAGCCGTGAAACCATTAAAGCCCTATAGGAGAGCATTGGCAAGAAAATCTCAGATATTCCATGCAGCAATATTTTTACTGATACGTCCCCTAGAGCAAATGATATAAAGGAAAGAATAAACAAATGGGATCTCATCAAAATTAAAAGCTTCTGCATGGCTAAGGAAAACTGTATCAAGATACAAAGAGAAGCAACTGTTTGGGAAAACATATTTGCCAATGATACCTCAGACAAAGTTTTAATCTCCAAAATATACAAAGAACTCACTTGACTCCACTCAAAGAAGACAAGCAACCCGATTAAAAAATGGGCAGAGGACTTNACCCGATTAAAAAATGGGCAGAGGACTTGAATAGACATTACCCCAAGGAGGACTTACAGAGGATCCAGAGACACATGAAGGGATGCTCGATATCGCTAGCTCTCAGAGAGATGCAAATTAAAACCACAGTGAGATACCACTTAACACCATTCAGAATGGCTATCATAAACAAGGAAACAAACAACAAGTGCTAGAGAGATTGTGGGGAAAAGGAGACCCTAGTTCACTGTTGGTGGGATTGCAGACTGGTACAACCACTATGGAAAACAGTATGGAACTTTCTAAGAAAACTAAAAATTAACATTCCTTTTGACCC
>NW_028087093.1:0-600 GCF_014824575.4 Sturnira hondurensis
GCTCACAGTCTGACAATGGGCCACATTCTGTAAACCCTGCTGTCCTGGAGGCCCTGGGCATACGGCTTTCATATCTGCAGAGCGGTGCTCCTTTCTCACCCAAAGGGCCAAACCTTCCCTAGTCCTGGACAACGGGGTATCTCGGCCATGGCGGAGTAGCTGGTGATGGGCAGCAGAGCTGTCAGACAAGCAATCCATCATGCAGGCAGTCAACTAACAAGGAATTATTTCCTCTCCCTTCTTCCCACCGGTTTCTGTACCTCCCTGTTGTTACTGAACTAATGCAGTTTGATTTCTGTACACAATCTTTTTTTTTTTTAAGATTTTATTTATTTGTCTTTAGAGAGGAAGGGAAGGAGAGAAGGAGAGAAATATCAATGTATGGTTGCTTCTTGTGAGTCCCCTGATAGGAACTGGCCTGCAACCCAGGCATGTGGTCTGACTGGGAATCGAACCGCGATCGTATGGTTCGCAGGCCCGCACTCAATCCACTGAGCTACACCAGCCAGGCCTCTGTACACAATCTTGATTCACTTATCATGTGTGTTTCCCTTAAACCCCTCATTCCATGATCATAAGGTGTACCCATTCTCTCCTTGC
>NW_028087094.1:0-588 GCF_014824575.4 Sturnira hondurensis
ATTAATAAATGTAGAAGGAATAATGAAAATAGAAAATGACCCTTTGACAAATATCACAGCAGCAACTGTCGTAGGCAGGACCTGTGATTAGCAGCCAGTTAGCAGGCTGCTAACATTGTGGATGAGAGTATGGTAAGAAACAGGCTATCTGGCCCTGGCTGGTGTAGCTCAGTGGATTGAGCACGGGCCTGTGAACCACACAATCGCGGTTCGATTCCCAGTCAGGGCACATACCTGGGTTGCAGGCCAGTTCCCAGCAGGGGACTCACGGGAGGCAACCATACATTGATATTTCTCTCTCTCTCTCCTTCCCTTCCCCTCTAAGATAAATAAATAAAATCTTAAAAAAAAAGAAAAAGAAACAGGCTATCTGCACAGACTCAAACTATCTCCCACAAGATACTTATTAATTGCAAAGGAAAAAAACCCAGTAACTTTACAGGAACAAAACCATGTAGACAGCCCTTTAACCAAGTGAGCAAAGTTAACACCACCCACCAGAAGGTACTGACATCATCTGCCTCCCAAGAGGACGCGCTGAGGCAGGCACAGCACTCACAGCCTCTGTCTAATCATGAGGAAACACGA
>NW_028087095.1:0-659 GCF_014824575.4 Sturnira hondurensis
TGGAACAGAGGAACTTTTGACCTGTGGCAGAGTAGGGAAAAAATTGGTGACCACCATACAAAAATAAGTGAAAAAAATCTAAAAAAATGTTTAATGCATGAAATTTTTTAAAAAGTGTAGACTGATATATCAATTTAGAATAGTTGAACATCCCCCAAACGAGAGAAGACTGCACTCACCATCAAGCCATTTCTCACTGGCCTCCACAGGACACTTGCAGAAAGACCTGGGGCCTGGTGGGAGATTTGAGAGAGCTGCCTCACCAATGCAGGTGTGGGGAAGAAATGGACAGCTTTTAGGAATATTGGGTCTTACTTGTTTCTCTGTTTTCTCCTTTCTTACAAAACAAAAGCCATGAATTATTGTGGGCTCTCACAGCAGACCCTCTTGTCTACAGGGTACAGGCAAAGACAGAGGAAGGAGTAGAACTTACTGAAGGAGAAGCAAAAAAATATCTTGGACCTTAAATCTTACCAATCAATGTTCCGCTGCCACTCAAGAAAGACAAGAAACTCGTGCATAAAACCCCAGATACAAGGTAGAGTTTGGTTACCACTGGCAAGACGTGTAGATGTGTTAGGAAAGCTTTGCCTCCCAGGCTTAGCTACACAGGCCTGCCAAGAGTGAGGCTGGACTAGGACAATGGAGAATTCCCCCAC
>NW_028087096.1:0-715 GCF_014824575.4 Sturnira hondurensis
ATCTGAAATCTCTTCCCTTTCAAAGGTGCTTTTAGTTTTTGGAATATTCAGACGTTGCATGGTGCCAAATCTGGGCTGTTAGGGTGCTGAGTCACATGGGGGAACTCTCACAAAAAAGCTCCGCACGAGCTGTTAGGTGAACATGCATGTTGTTGTGGTGAAGCCAGAACCCCAGAACCCCATGGCGGCTGTCATTTTTGCCTATTGCATCCCTCCAATGACCAGGAACACCGAGGCAGTACTCCTTATGAATTGTTTGGCCTCGAGAGGTGTAGTTATGATGGACAACACCTTCCCAATCAAAAACACAGTTAATAGGGTCTTGATCTTGCTGCAACTTTGCTGTGCCTTCTTCAGGCATGAAGAACCAGGTGACTTCCACAGTGACCCCTGGGCCTTCATTCCTGGATCACAGCCACAGGCCCTCACTCAGTTCATCTCCAGGTTTGACCATCTT
The DNA here is from genome assembly GCF_014824575.4 of Sturnira hondurensis. Lineage (NCBI taxonomy): Eukaryota > Metazoa > Chordata > Mammalia > Chiroptera > Phyllostomidae > Sturnira > Sturnira hondurensis. Next base: position 458 of record NW_028087096.1, read on the forward strand.
GAGAAAATCTGGTTCATTGGTACCAGTTTGAATCATTCATTAGCAACTGCAACACGATATTCTTTCTGCTCAGGTAGCAGAGGCCATTGAAGGGATTTGCTCATGCTAAGATCCTACATCAAAATGAAAGACCCAGAGGAGGAGGATGACAGCAAGGTAGGAGGGAGCAGATTCCATTTCCCCCTACTAACGGGAGAAAAACCTGTCTGATCTACAGAGGAACAGAGCAAACAGCCAACAGTACCCCAGCATGTATGA
>NW_028087097.1:0-777 GCF_014824575.4 Sturnira hondurensis
TCCCACAATCACTAGCATTCCTGTATTCTCCACCTTCTTTGGCTTCTGTAGTGACTGGGGACAGGCATGGCTCCATGGCACTGAGCCAGCCATCTCCAAGCACTCACACTCCTGTTATGTTGGGAACTGCCCCACCTGATTTCAGGAGCTGCAAATGCCTCATACATAAAGCTGAGAGAGTGACTTTCCAGCTGTGAGCCACAAAGTAAACACAGCTTATCTCCCTGGCAAGAGGGCAGCTTGCTCCTTTTCCCATTACTGGCCTCCAATACTTGATCAGTTACCCAATGATGGGTATGATTCCCTGAGGGGGGGACAGCCTAAAACAGGCATCATCACGTGGAGGCCCCACAGAAGATCTTGGGGGTGATGGAGAAAGGGGATTTTGTACCCTCACTCCCCAGCTTGGATGACACCTGTGTCCTCACTCTGTTTGGGAGAAATCTCCAATAGATAATTCCTTGGCTATCTGTCTCCTCTGCCTGGCTTAAGCCTGAAAACAATGACTGAGGGTGGTGTAGCCTTGTGCTGGAAATGGCAGACTCCCCAGGTGATTAGGCCTGAGAATGGATATGTAAAATCCTATGGATCCTGCTGTGCTAAGAATGCTCTTAGTTAAATGATAAAGTCCCAAGAAGAAAATGAGTTTGTTTTCCCAAAGTTTTGTAGCCTTTTAGCTGATAGACTCTGACTTGGAAGAAGCCCTAATAGTTCTTTGTATGCTATCTACTATTTACTGCCTGACAATGATTAATAACTTGTCGCTAAACTCCTGTG
>NW_028087098.1:0-592 GCF_014824575.4 Sturnira hondurensis
CACCAAGCCATTATTACATAAATGTTAAAGGAACTTATTTAAGAAAAAGAAACGAGAAACACCTCGTTCTCCCTGCGTCTGCGAACCCCCTTCCTCGTACTCTCCGAACTCAAGACGCATCGGCTGCCCCGTCTCGGAGTGGTTTTGCTTCCTTCACTGCTCAGCCTCTGACGTTTGAAGTGGCCCAGGGCTCGGGCGCCTCTCTCACACGAACGAACACGCACTTTCCCGGCGATTTCGTCTGTTTCGAGGGCTTTACACACTGTAACACGGTGACAACATCCACCCACACCTCCAGCTCCGACCTCCACTTCCGAGGGCTGTAATCCGAAAGCCACGTGCTCACCTGGAACACTCGGTTAGACACATCCACCATAGCACGCACCCGAGTTCAACACCACAGGACCGGCTCCCACGGCCACCCGCCCCCTGCTCCGCCCTCACAGGCTGCACCCACCGTCTGTCACCCAGCTCAGCTACTGTGCGGGTGTGCTTTCCCCACGATCCTCTCTCCTTCCCCGCCCCAAGGACGAGTGGTAAATTAGCACTGCTGTGATCTTATTATCTCTCCGTCTACCAAAGCGATTTTCAA
>NW_028087099.1:0-3497 GCF_014824575.4 Sturnira hondurensis
TGAGCTGCCCAGCCAGGCCTAATCATGAGCTCTTAATGGAAACCACTAGACAAGCACAAAATAAAATGCTAGGAAAGAAAATCACCATGAAAGATGAACCACAAGCTACAGAACCAGACCTGCAAAATTACTAGGCTTATCTGGGGCAGGATACAAAATAAATGTCCTTAATATGTTCAAAGAAAGAAAAGAATAACTCGAAACTGTAATAAAAAATGATAAATTAAGAAGGCAGATTAAAAATTCAAATATAACTTTTAGAAGTAAAAACATAATAGTTGAAATTAAAAACTCTCTGAATATGTTAAACAGTCTATGAGGCACAGGTAAAGAGAAACGAAATAAACTGGAGAGTAGATCTAAAGAAATTATCCAGAAGGCAGTATCAGCTGAAGAGGGGTGGGGAGAGACTGTAAATTAGCAATATAAGCCATAGAGAAGATCAAACAGATATGGAGAGAGCCTTTACCATATTCCAGGTCCTGTGCTTTGCTTTAGGAATAAAGCAACAGTGACAACTAATATAACTCCTAACCTTTCAAATGTATAACCTAGGTGGAGAAACCTAGACTAAGCAGATGCTTACAGATAACTCATTAGGAATACAATAAGTGTGCTAGAAGAAGTTTTGGGGTGCTATGAAACCATTTAACGGGGTGTCCTACGGAGTCTGGAAAGTCAGGGAAGGCCTCCCTGAGGGAGTGAAACTCAGGTTCAAAACTAAAAAGTAAGCAGGGGTAATACTTATTCAAACTAAAATATAAGTAGCGATGAAAAGAGACGCTTGTTTGTGACTGTCCCGCGTTGAACCTCCATCTGTGCCAGGGATGGACTGAACCTCCCTGGGAACATGGTCTTGTGTGAGTCTCGGTGGGAGCCAGGACTTGGCCTCCTGTGAAATCTCTCCAGAGAAGGTAAGACCTGAGCTTAGCTAGTCATGTTCCCGTACAGGACTCTGACTTTGGGACAAGTGACACAAAGAAACAGAAACGATTTCCATTTCATTTTGCAAAGACAAAGGACCTGCTAGTCAATGCCACATGTTGGGTGGCTGTGGGTGGGGCCAGCAGGAGTGGGCAGCACAGCCTGACCAGGTTGGGTCCCTGGTGCACCTTGGCTGCAATTCCACCATCTGGCTTCCTCTAAATCCTTCCTGGCTGGGAGAGCTGGTTCCTCTGCTTGTTCTAAGAGTCTGTGAACTGAAAGTCCTATTTCTTGCCAATGAACACTTTTTTTTTTGTCCAAATTTAGCCAGAATCAACTCCTGCTGTTTGCAGTCAACAGCCCTGGATGGTATAATTGAGACTGGAGATGCAGGGGGCTGTGGGCAGGGAGTGGAGATGGGGAATCATTCCAGCCTGTGGGGCAACTTTCTCATACCCCTGTGATGAAGGCAGGCCCACCTGCCAAAGTCGCCTTCTTAAAGGAGTGTAACTAACTCTCCCTCCAAGTTTTGCTCCATTTTAAATAACCTTTCACCTTCCAAGGCAATGTTGTTTGGAGGATAAACTAGATAAACATTCCTAATTTCAGAGACCATTCTTTACACCCCTGCACATAGTTTTTAAAACATTCCGCCCTTTGATGACTCCTCTTTTCTTTAATAAACTAAATTATACTGGTTGGTAGAATGAATAAGTTTCTAGGCTGGGTAAACAGGAATGCATTCAATGAATTATCTGGCTAGCTTTTGTAAAGCAATGTGAGCCATACCAATAATAATAATAACAATAATCATAATAATAATAAAACATCAAAGGAATGACTGACAATAATTGTTTTTATTAATGGTTAGGAGCCGGTGTATAAGTAGTTGGTCAATGTTACAGTAGGGTTCTATTTTTAAAATTTTATTTATATATTTTTAGAGAGGGAAAAGGAAAGAGAAAGAGAGGGATAGAAACACCAATGTGTGGTTGCCCCTTGAGCACCTGCTCCTCTGGGTACTTGGCCTGCAACTCAGGCATGTGCCCTGACTGGGAATTGAACGAGCGATCCCTTGATTTGCAGGCTGTCATTCAATCCACTGAGCCAGGGCTAGGGTTCTATATTTCATGTGCTCTATGATCTGTTTATTGTCTTTGAGATTCCTAATAAAATCAATACATGGAATAGCTTTAAAAATGTTTCTAACATCACCACCATGATTTAACACAGGGAATATCTTTGTGCATGCTTTGTAAAACTTGGAAAATAAGTTTACTCTTAATTATTTATAGAGTATTACAGAAAGTGTACATTTTATTTTATAACAGGTTACTTCATGCTAGATCTTTATTCAGAAACAATCTCTGATTGGGGCTGGTGAGTGATGGGGGACTTGAATCATGTGTACATGGCAGAGAGAGGTAGGGGATGATCATGGTGAATCAATGGTGACAATAAATCACATCACTACCCTTTTATGAGTCCAAAATCAATTGAGAAATTAAACACAGAAGTCAAATAGAAGAAATGCCAGCTTTACTGCTGATACAGTTGATTGGAAGGCCTAGCTTGGATGTGCGTCCACAATGGGACCTGGTAACTCCCTATAGTGCATGACATAGACTGAATTCATGAATCCAGGTCTAAACCGAGCTGGACGATGGTTGATCTTCTATACAAAGGGTAAGGGTTGCAAATGGAAGAGCTGGGCGGGGACCTGACAGAGTGCCTGTCCTAGCTTGGACTGCAGAGAGGGCCATAGCAGGGGGCTGGACCGCACCCAGCCACATAATAAACTAATTATCCCAATTTGTCACCAACCCTTTGAGGTGGAGTTTAGAGAATAAGAGGGAAGAGAAAGGGTTACTCCTTTATTTAGTTGCCTGGGACCTAGGAAGGCTTCTCCTCTGCTATGGAACATGAAATACAAAGCAACCATAAAGCTAGAATCACAGTTTGAGCATAGACTGGTTGGCACGAGAGTCTGGATTTGACTACAGTCCATGACAAGCAAAACATGAGAGATTTTACATCTTAAGACTTGCCTTTTGAATTTTGCTGAAGTATGGAAAAGAAGGATGGAGCTAGAGACAAGGAAACCTGAATTAAGGTGGTGGGAGGGATATGCAAAATTTGACACCTAAGAATAAATCAAAGAGAAAGCCACTCTTAGAATATAGAAAGGAATTTAGGATCATCAGATGAATACATCACTGTTAGAAAGTTCTTTAAAAAGAAGGAAGTAAGCCCTGGCTGGTGTAGCTCAGTGGATTGAGAGCGGGCCTGCGAACCACACAGTCGCCGTTTGATTCCCAGTCAGGGCACATGCCTGGGTTGCAGGCCAGTTCCCAGCAGGGGACTCAGGAGAGGCGACCATACATTGGTATTTCTCTCTTTCTCTCCTTTCCTTCCCCTCTAAAGATAAATAAATAAAATCATTTTTAAAAAGAAGGAAGTAGCTGCGGCTGGTGTTGCTCAGTTAGTTGGAACATCATTCCGTAACTGCAAAGGTTGAGGGTTTGATTCCCGGTCAGGGCACATGACTAGGTTGTGGATTTGATCCCTGGTCT
>NW_028087100.1:0-2431 GCF_014824575.4 Sturnira hondurensis
CTTCTCATGCGTCCCGTGCTGGGAACTGGCCCCTGCTGGGAACTGGCCTGCAGCCCAGGCATGTGCCCTGACTGGGAATCGAACCACGATCCTCTGCTTCATAGGCCCGCACTCAATCCACTGAGCTACACCAGCCAGGGCTGTTTATTGATTTATTAATGACAGCCATTCTGACTGGTATGAGGTGATATCTCATTATGGCTTTAATTTGCATCTTTCTGATGGCTAGTGATGCTGAGTATCCTTTTATATGTCTGTGGGGAGATCTTTTAAGAAGAGGCATGTTGATTATGATATAGCTCTTTCAGAGTTGGAGCCTAGCTGCCATTAAGTTTCTAGTAGTTATCACTGAGTTCCTTGAGCATCTTTATAACCATTATTTCGAACTCTATGTCTGATAGACTGCTTGCCTCAATTGCATTTAACTCTTTTTCTGGGGAGTCCTCCTTTTCTTTCAATTGAGGGTTCTTTGTCTTCCAATTTAGGTGGCTGTTTTTGTTTGTTTCTGTATCTCAGATTGATCTTCATCTACTCCTTGTTTTAGTGGGATGGGCTTCTGAGGTAAAAGTTCTATGGGGCTCAGTGGCACAATCTCTTTAATCTCCTGAGCTGGATACTCAGGAGAATGCCTTTTATTTAGTTTTATGTGAACTCTCTTGTACTTGAGCTTTGATTATTGATGGCTCATTTGTTGGTGGGTCCTCCCATCTGGCTATCTGCCTGAGTCACAACCTCCACTGGGTCTTGTACAGGTACTGACAAAAAAAAAAAAGAAAATTTACCCAGAAAACTGAACTCATGCCAGCAAAAATAACCCTGTACCACATCAGCAATATCAACAGCAAGTTAATAAAGGTGTATTAAAAGTAATAAAGGTGTAAAGGAATTAAGAATATTCTAAGACAGAAAAGAAGAATATGAGATGACTAAAGAAAATAAAAAATTATTTTGAGAGGGATGGGGAAGAGAAGGCAAAGAAGGGGAGACAATAAAATTTAAAACATGAAAAATGGAAAGGTGATGGCAAAATGGAGTAAGAAAAAGGAAGAATATAATATGAGGTTTGAAGTAAAATAAATAAAATAGTGAACCAATAGAAACACAATTGAAGAAAAACCACAGCAGGGCCAATAACAATGACAAATGAGCAAAGATTAATAAATGCTGAAAGAGAGTGAGAATATTATAAGAAAGAGAAAAGAGAATATGAGATGTCTACAGTAAAGAAAAATCATTTTGAGAGGATAGAGGGGGGAGGAATAATAAGAGTGGGGAATAGAACCCAGGTTAAGAAGGAGAAAAAATGAAACCCCAAACTCAAATAAGCAAGGGCAGTGGGAAGGCAAAATAGAGTAAGACAGGGGAAGAGTAACCTATGAGATTTGAAATTAAAAAAAAGTTAACAAATAAGAATATAATTAAAGAAAAATAGCAATAACCACAATACCCATGCCAAAATAACAATGATTGAAGAATGGTAGGAAGAAGATAAGAATATTATGAGAGGAAAAAAGAATGTGAGGTGAATAAAGGAAAGAAAAATGATCTTTAGAGGATACAGCAGGAAGAAATAGGAAGAGCAAGGGATAGGAACAAGGAATAGAAAGGGGGGAAATATTTTTTTTTAAAGATAAGAAAGGGATGGAAGAAGCCAAAATGGAGTAAGACAGTGGAAGAGTACAATGTGAGATTTGAAATAAAGAGAAAATAAAGTAAATGTAAAAATATAAATAAAATGTAAAAAGACAAAAATAGTGAATTAGTTGGAATACAATTGAAGAAAAATTGTTAAAAGGTTATGTGAGAGAAAAAAATAACACAAGTTCTGAATAATGAGGTGAAATTCATCTCAGCAGACTTTGTTTGCCATTTATCTTCTTCTTGTGGACCTGCCTGTGGCTTTTTATCAGCTCAAGGTCTGGGGTGGGGGTGTCATTTGGCTTGTGGCAGCATCACATGTACTAACTTCACCTGCCTCTAAAGGGGGCTTTGATTGTGGTCAGGAGGGTAGGACCCCTGAGTCTTCCTTGGGAGGCACTGCTCAGTCTTCTGGGGAAATTGTGGGTGTATTGCCCTCCTCCTGTACCACCTGTCTAGGTCTGTCCCAGCTTATTTCCAATGTTGTATAGTTTTAGATGCACTAGCTTTTTGTTTCAGCAAAAGGGCCAATAGAAAGTCATTCTTTCCTACTTTGTGCTGATGGCAGCTCTCTGTGTCAGCTGAGGCTGGGCAGGGCCCTGATTCTCCCTTGCTGCACTGATTTCTGATCTCTCTGCCTTGCAGTGCTCAGTGGAATAGGGCCCTAGGAACCTATATATTTTGTCTCCCTGAGAAAGTTCAAAATGGGCCCTTTTGGCATTTTTCTTCCTGTCTTTCTCTTGCAGATATGTACCCTGCAGTGGGTTCTTGAGCCTGTCCTGCCTGTTTTGCA
>NW_028087101.1:0-708 GCF_014824575.4 Sturnira hondurensis
GCTGCCAAAATGAAGAGACAAAGAAATATGGCCCAAATGAAAGAAAAAGACAGAACTCCAGAAAAGGAAGTAAATAAAATGGAGATAAGCTATCTAGAAGATGCTGGGTTCAAAACACTGGTAATTAGGATGCTCAAGGAACTCATTGGGTACTTCAACAGCATAAAAAAGACCCAGGCAAAAATGAAGTTTGCACTAAGTGAAGTAAAGAAAAATTTACAGGGAACCAGCAGTGGAATGGACAAAGCCAACAGTCAAATCAATGACTTGGAACATAAGGAAGAAAAGAACATTCAATCAGAACAGCAAAAAAAAAAAAAAAGAAAGAATTAAAAATAATCCAAGGATTGGCTAAGGAGTCTCTGGGAAAATTTCAAATGTACCAACATTCAAATCATTATGGCACCAGAAGGGTGCCAGAAGGAAAAGAGAAAGAGCAAGAAATTGAAAAATTAGACTCATGGCCATGGACAACAGTGTGGGGATTGCTGGGAGGGGGGGTATATAAGGGTAATAAATGGCAATGGAAAAAATACAATAAGATTAAATTTAAAAAACAAAAAATAACATTTTAAAAATATACTTGTAATTGCTAAGTAAAAAAAAATAATGAAAGAAAACTTCCTAATTTAATGAAGGACATAGACATGTAAGTGTAGGAAGCACAGAGTCCCAAACTAAGGGACACAAAGAGAACCACACCAAGAC
>NW_028087102.1:0-734 GCF_014824575.4 Sturnira hondurensis
CATCCTGATAAATAGTGTCTTGAATTGTGCTTCTGAGAGGCTGCCAATTTCTCGGTCGCTTAGAGTTATTGGCTCTGGGACTTTGAGTTCTTCTTGCACCATCGTTTGGGCTGTTTGTGCCTGTTCTGTAGCAGGATCAGAGCCCTCAAGTGTTCACTAGAACAGGGCAACTAAGTCGCTGGGCTGTGACGTTGTATGTGGGGGTGGGGTCAAAGAGGGACAATGGCTTCCCGTCTGCCACCTGCCACCTCGGCCCTGGCACCGCAGCCACCACCATAACCAGGCCCACGCGTTTAGTTCCACTGCACGAGAGTGTGCCACCACCGTCAGCCCTCCACCACTGGGTTTGCCCCCTGGGGCCTGTGTGGTCCGTCTCACTGTGCGTGAATGTGCAACCGTGGTCAGTCTGCCCCACACCCCGACTGGTTCTGGGGTGCCTGTGTGCCTAGGTTGGGGGATCTGTCCTGCCCAATCCAGCTCCGCTGCTGGCTCCACCTCTCTTACTGTCCCCATTGAACGGTTCCTAGTTGTTGGACTTCTGTATAATTCCGTTTTCTGGTCTTTGGGTGTGTCCTAGTTCTCCAAACCTTCATTGTGTTCAAACTTGGTAGTGGGAGAAGGCACAGTGTTTCCACCTATGCCTCCATCTTGGCAGAAGTCCTATTTTTTAATTTTTTTTTTAAAATTTACTTTTTCTCAATTGAAAATGGGCAAAGAACTCTCAATGGGCAAAG
>NW_028087103.1:0-674 GCF_014824575.4 Sturnira hondurensis
GGTAGAAGCCACAGCTTAGCTTTCCTTCTTCATCTTTGGATCTACAAGTGTAAGACAATTGTTGAAACCTCACATACATTTTCATTTCAATAAAGCATCTGCAAAACAAAAGTTATTTCTTGGTAGTTGAATATAATGGAGGCTTTAGGGAAGCTCTCATCACACATGCGTTTCTCACACACAGGCATGTGCACAGCCTCCAGTGCACAATCATTCTTTTCACAACTCAAGGGCAAAACGCTGAGAATCTGAAAGGTGTCCTGTCCTTCGTCCCACACAGCCCAACTCTGAACCTGTCTCTGGCATGTGACTGTCCTCCTCATCGCCCCCCCCCAGGTCCATCTGGGTACTTTCAGGTTCTCAGATTGTAGTGATGGCGGCCTTCTCAGGTTTCCAGGTTTATGGTGGCCCTGAGTTGACCCTGTGCCTGTTTACCATGGCCAGGCTCCCCTCTGGGCTTTCTCTGTCCTAGACTCTAGTTCTCCAGGCAGTTCTGACAAAGACCCTCACCATCTATGTGCGTGAAACCTCCACCCAGTGATGACGAAGATCCTCACCCTCAATTCACACCCCTAAGAGAAAAGTCTCACCTCACAGGTGAACCCCTATGGATAAACTTTCCCCTAAACAGTGAACAAAGGTCATCTCCTCCTCTTGACAAGGCACCGACCCTT
>NW_028087104.1:0-843 GCF_014824575.4 Sturnira hondurensis
GACACATGACTTACAAAATCTCAACTATTTCTGGGCTTGTTTGGAAAATGAACAGGTGGTTTAATTCAGGTGACAGGTTAACTCTTGTGGAAACTTCCAGTACAAATATAACTGGATAATGATGGAAATCTTAAAGGTAACATATAATAACACCTGATAAATTTAGGAAAAAAACATACAAGATCCATTTTAAATGGACATAAACACTAGATGAACCCAGAAATGTTTATAAAGTCAACTTAAAGCAACATGCTGTGGGTAAATACTATGAAGAAAGGTTGGGAAGGAGTACTCTCTGCGTTCCAAGCACTGCGGTATGTGACCTGTATTCATCGAAAAATGAAACTATCAAGATAACACATCAACTCATGAAGAAAGTTGGGCTCAGCAAGGTCACCTAATTTTCCTGGGCACAGGTATTTATTAAAACAGCTTAGCTGGAAGTTAAACCAAGTCTGTTGGACTCCAAAGTCTGTGTTCTTTCTTCTACAGAAGATAAGATTGCCTTATAAAACAGCAAGAATTTCTTGAAGACAACTTTTGTAATTAAATAAAGTAATTCTTTTTCTTCCCTGTATCTATCTCAGTTGATTGGTGTATTAGTCATCATTCTACAGAGAAAAAAATGAATGGGAAATACATAGATTAAAAAAGAAGAAGGAAAAGAGAGAAAGAAAGAATTAAAGAAAGAAAGACAGCCCTGGCTGGGGTAGCTCAGTGGATTGAGTGTGGGCCTGCGAACCACACAATCACAGTTCGATTCCCAGTCAGGGCACATGCCTGGGTTGCAAGCCAGTTCCCAGCAGGGGATGCATGAGAAGCAACCATACATTGATATTTCTC
>NW_028087105.1:0-649 GCF_014824575.4 Sturnira hondurensis
AAAGGCATAAAGCTGGTTGCCCACTTTGGAACCTGGGGCTGGGGCATCCCCACCTCACGATGGAGGAGATGTGGTTCCACAAAAGAAAACTGAGGAACTGCCCCTCCTGAGTATAATAAAGGGTGGTGACTGTCACGTTCCAGTGCCATGGTAAGGATTCAGTGACATTTCAAGAAGTCATTCGCCCAACCGACTCAGTGAATGGCTCAAAGCAAGCACTCAACAAACGGTGGTACAATGGTAACAATAACTATTGTTTGTCAACGTGGTGATTATTTGCTGTTGCTGGTTTTCTGAAACAATTTTTAGAGCCACGTTTGGGACCTAATTACTTAGTCAACCTACACAAGAAGGAGAGTTGTTTGAATATGACCTTCGGGCAGTCTCCTCACCTACACGTGTCAGCTAGGCCTCCGAATCCTCAGGAGAGGCTCTGTGGACACCGAGTCCTCTCTCCTTCGTCTCTCTTCTCTCCTACTGGGTCCTGAGGACTCTAGCTTCCTTGGTCTCCCTGGATTCTCAGCCCCACCTCCCTACCTGGGCATCTTTGGAGCTCCAGCCAGTTCCACCTCCCTGGGCCCTAACCTGGAGTTAGATTAGGGAGGCCCTAACCTGGAGTTACCCCCTGCCTTGGGGAGTCCCAAGGCAG
>NW_028087106.1:0-1335 GCF_014824575.4 Sturnira hondurensis
CACCGGGGGAGAAGTAGACGCCCGAGGGGAACCCGAGTGGGACTCTCTAAACCCGCAGAGTATTCCCCTCTCTGCGCAGGAAACTGTCGGGAACTAGACCCTCCCCCATCCCTCTCCTGGATTCCACCATCCAGGACCCCCGGGAGTTTCTAGCAGGCTCAAAGTCCCTCCCACTTTCTCCTAAAGAGCTCAGAAGCAATTTGCAATGCAAATGAGGGCCACTCCCTCACCTAATCCGTTTCGCCACCGCCTTCCCCACAGCCACAGTATAAAAGGCGCAGTCTCTACCTGCCAGAATCATTCGCCTCTTCTCCTGGACCCACTTTGCCTCCTGTCCTGCTCTGCAGACTGAAGCGATGGATCCCCGTCTACCCGCCTGGGAGTACCAGTCGTTCCTGTGGGAGCGTCCGGAGCCCATCATGCCTCCGGGCCTGAACCGAGAGGAGGCTTGGGCCTGGGCCATGGACAACTTCCCCGCGCTGTGCCGCCCCTCCTGCGCACCCCGTTCCGTGATTGCCTCACGAAGGCGCGGTGCCCATAGGCTGCTGCACCCCGCTGGCGCCTGGCCCCTGGGTGTTCCCGGAGCCGAGAGACCCCAGACACCCTGCGGAGACCCGTGCGTCCACGACCAGATGGTTGAATTCGCCCAGGACCCACAGCCACCTCAAGAAGATGCCAAGGCCAGAAGCGAGGGACAGACATGTGCTCCTGCTGCTTCGCTGAGCCCAAGCCCGCCCCGCAAGCGGATGAAAACTCAGGCTTAACCCGGCAAGAACCCCGACTGAAGGCCACCCACCAGGCTCCACGGAGGACCAGAGCACGCACACGGTGCAAGGAGCCCACACAGCCCTCGAGGGGTCTTTACACCGCTGCGCGGAGAAGCCCTCGTCGCGTCTTACCCCTGTAAATTCAATCAGTAAAATGCCAGGAAACACCTACTTCTCCTTGTCTCTGTTCCCTTCTTGACTAGTGTATGGGGTGAACCCACGGAACCCTTTTCCTCTCCTCCCCTGGACAAGTGATGCTCGCCAGGGTTATCATGATAGCTCCAGGCAGCGGGGCTCCCGGACTGGGCGGGGCCAGGGCTGGGGGTGGCCTGGAGGACTCTCAGTGAAGTCCTGGGTGTTACTCAGGGGGCGTCGGAAAATCAGGATCCCACTCACGGGACGCCGGGGACATTGGTATTCTCTCCCTCTCTCCTTCCCTTCCCATCTAAAGATAAATCAATCAAATCTTTAAAAAAAAAAGGATTATCAACCAGTAAATGCACAAATAAGTGGAACAGAAATGCACAACTAAGTGGAACAACAAACAAATCGATGTTTCAATAAAAAA
>NW_028087107.1:0-849 GCF_014824575.4 Sturnira hondurensis
CAGGTGGTGCAGTTATCTGTGTGGAAAACCCAAACCACCTGTGCGAACTACTGGAGCTTACAGATAAGTTTAGGGAGGTCACAAGTACAAGGTCAGCATATGAAAATCAACTTAATTTTTATATAATGGCAATTATTAGATTTGAAAATTTTAAATATCATTTATAATAGTACCAAAACATGAAACACACAGGCATAAATCTAACAAAATCTAAAATATTTATACACTGGACACTCTACAACACTGATGGAAGGAATCAAATATGTAAACAGAGATATTATACTCTACCCATGAATTAGAGGAGTCAATGTTGCTAAAATATTGATTATTCTAAAATTTATCTATAGATTAATGGTAGTTCTGATAAAAATCACAGCAGAGTTGACAAGCTGATTCTAAAATCTACATTTTAGAATCTCCAGAAGGCAAGAAAAGAAAAAGAAAAATGAAAGAAAGAAAACAAAAAAGAAAATTCAAATCATCAAAAACTGTGTAACTTTTTATAGTGTCTGTTTCATAATTGCCAAAAAACCTAAATGTGCTTAAACTAGTAAATGGATAACCTGTGGCATACTTATATGATGGAATACACTCTAGCAACAAAAAGGAACAAACTACCAATACATGTGACAACATGGGTGAATTGCAAATGCATTAGGCTACATGAAAGAGGAGAGACTCAAAAGGTTACACTCTGCATAATTCCATTTATGTGACAGACTGGAAAAGACAAAACTGTAGGGACCGAGAGCAGGGCTGTGGTCACCAGCAGCATAGCCTGGGGAGAGAGGCTAACTACAAAAGGGCCTGAGGGCTTTGGTGAATGATGCAAGCGTTCTTTGTCTTCAC
>NW_028087108.1:0-1337 GCF_014824575.4 Sturnira hondurensis
ATATATATATTTAAATTCTGGTAGCAACCCATTAAATTGACTCCATGACCCACAGTAATGAGCTACAACCCATAAGTATGGAAAATCCTGGACTTAAATCATAAAATTACAAATTGTATTTTATAGTCTTTTTATAGTCAAAAAGGTGTTCATTTGTATTATGTAATATAGAACATTAATTTCATATTGTATTTCACCCTATGTATTGATCTTTGATAGCTACCTTAGTATCACATGGCATTTACAATGTGGAGTATGAGATGGAAGAATCCCAGCCTCCATGGGTCTGGGGACCAGAACAAACTACCTTGTTGAAACTCCTTTCCTTACTTTCCCAGGTCAGGTAGGGGTTAGGACCCAGGATCACTGTAAATCATGTTTCCTTAAATAAATCAGTTCTCTGAGTCCAAGTCCCCCAACCCATGAAATGGGGATGACTATCTAGTACCTCGTCCAATTTTCTTAGACTTTTCTGAAACTCAACCACAATGCACAGCTGTGAAGAGCCCCAGAGGTGCAGTCGCTGTGGTTTTCACCCTGATTGTTAGTGAAGTCCAGAGGGCAACCATCAGGAAGGGCAGTCCTTGGCCCAGACATTGCAGAGAGGGCCTGAGGACCGTGGCCAGGATAACACAGACATGACAGCCAAGACTTACATGCCCGGGAGAATTGTGTTTCAATCACCAGCTGCCAGCCACCTCCTCTTCCTCTTCCCCGTTGAAAAGAGGGAAATATAAGGCCCTGGAAAACTGACCCAATTGGCAAACCTGGCAATCAAATACACTTTTAAAATTCTGCAACTCAATGTTTTTTTTTTTAGAAAATGCTTTGCAATTTAGGTTACAGGAACATACATTTAAGACCAGATGCATTTACTGTAGGGAAATCATAGCAACTCATCGCTTAGTTAACTATCAGAGGATTTTTCTCCCTTATTGAGAGGGAGTGGGCTTTTGTAGATACTGGGCAGGCTGATTTAGCCTGGTGACAGCAGCTGTTCCTGGGATGGACTGAGCATGTAGGATGCAACCTAATTTTCTCCAGACCCTAACTTAGTGCACTGTACTAGCTGGTTCCATGGTGAGGCAGTAGCAGTACTACACCCCAATTTTGAAATCACTGAGTACAGTCAACTCTCTGGCTTGGCACATAAGAAAACAGAATCAGAGAGATAAAGTGATTTGCCCTAAGTCACACAGCTAATTAATGGCAAGAAACTATCTTTCCAGTTGCCTGGTCTAGTGTCTATTCAGAGAAAGCTTTTCTTTATTCATGTTACTATCCCCCCCAAGAAAATCTCATAGCCCAAATGGTACATTAACCCCAGTAAAATAGAC
>NW_028087109.1:0-557 GCF_014824575.4 Sturnira hondurensis
CGCCTCCACGGGAAGGCCTTAGCATTCTGTCCCACCACTTGCCAGCTACAGCCCTCCAGGTAACTGGCTGGCTAAGTGTCAGCTATGCAAACCCTAGGGAGGGCACCAGAGTTTAAACTCAGGGGAAGGGGAAGAGAAAGGAGCGTGAAGATGCATTATGACTTCAAGGCCGATTTGTATAGTCCAGCATAGAAAGCCTACAGCCCCAGATTTGGGGGTTCCTAAAGCTGATTGTGAAATTTGATCTTTCTCAAGTTCCTTGTATCTGTGTCCCACTGGTAAAGAACCTAGAAGAGAAAATGAGTGGATAATTGGCACCCCCAAACCTCTAATACAGGACCTAGGTATGGAAGAAATACCAGCCCAGGACCAGGGCTCCTCACCTAAAGGTTATTATGAAAATGAAAGAATGAGGGGTCAGAAGAGAGACAGAAGAAAAGCAGGTGGCAGAACTGAAATAGCATGGCTGCAATGAGCTTTGTGAGGGACAGTGCTGAGTTAGAATGGGAATGCCAAGTTCTGGGTTCCAGGATCCAAGGGCACAGTGAGAAGTGGGC
>NW_028087110.1:0-948 GCF_014824575.4 Sturnira hondurensis
AGAAACCTGTACTTGAACAATAATTAAATAAAAATTATATTTTAAAAAAAGAAAATATAATCTTCATGATTTCCAGTTTTTGGATTTCCAGCTTTAGTGAGTTCTTTATGACTTAGTGTATGGTAAAATTTTTAGTACGTTCATTATGCTCTTAAAAAAGAAGTACTTTCTATAGTTGGGTACAGTGTTCTATGTATGTTCATTGTCCTAATCTGTTACAATGTTAGTTATCATTTAAACCATGGATTTTTTTGTATTGTTTTATATCAATTACTGAGAGAAAAAATGCTTTAATTTTATTTTATTGATTATGCTATTACAGTTGTCCAGATATTTTCCTCCTTACCTTCTCCACCTAGCACTCCCACATTCCCTCAGGAAATCCCCACACTACTGTTCATGTCCATGGGTCACACATGCAAGTTCTTTGGCTATTCCATCTCCTATATTGTATCCATCCCCATGGATATTCTGTAACTATTTGCCTTTCTTAATCCCCTCACCTCTTCACCCATTTCTTGACACAGGCCTCCCATTTGGCAACCATCAAGATGATCTCCATATCCATGATTCTGTTTCTGTTCTTCTTGTTTGCTTAGTTCAATTTTTAAATTCAACTATTGATAGATATGTTTTTTTGCCATTTTGTTGTTCATAGTTTTGGTCTTTCCCTTTTTCTTAAACAAGTCCCTTTAACATTTTATGTAATAATAGTTTGGAAATGATGAACTCCTTTAGTTTTTTCTTGTCTGGGAAGCTCTTTGTTTACCCTTTGATTCTAAATGATAGCTTTGCTTCTTGAAAAAGAACAAAGTAGGAGGAATCACAATACTTTATATCAAACCATATTACAAGTTCACTCTAATGGAAACAGTCTGGTACAAGCATAAGAACAGACACATAGATCAATGGAAGAGAATAGAGAACTCAGTAATAAATCCATGTCTC
>NW_028087111.1:0-568 GCF_014824575.4 Sturnira hondurensis
AGGAGGAGAATAAGGCAGGCAATGGGATAGAAATTGCTAGAGGAGTGTGCACCTTGGTTGGTTGGGAAAGGTATCAGTGAAAGTGAGGAGGTGAAAGTATGACCTCTATAGATATCTGAGAGAATATTCTTTAAAAAAAAAAAAGAAAGAAAAAAGCAAGCAAAGAGGTTGATTGCAAAAATCCAGAGAGATGTTTGTAGTTTAGGGAATGGTGTTAGCAACAGACGTGTTGGAAAGTGATTACATTCCGCTATATTTTAAATGAAGAACTATAAGATTTATGAGTGGGTTAAATATAAATTTTGAAAAAAGAAGGTCAAGCATGAACTTAAGTTTTGACATATAATTTATTAATTGAGGAAGAATTGGGAAGGAGAAACAAACAGAAACTCTATTGTACTCATTAGGTATCAGTTGCCTAGAAATTAGATATTCACAAGGAGCAATTTCAGTAAGCAGTTGAAAATGTGAACTGGAATTCAGGAGGGTTCTGGGATGAATAGATGCTAGATAGGTATGATACAGGGTGCAGCCAAGGGGGGCCCCAGAAAAGATTTGGAATGGTGTC
>NW_028087112.1:0-755 GCF_014824575.4 Sturnira hondurensis
ATCCATTCTTTCATTTAGGCTATAATTTTTGGCTGGGTGCACCTGTTATGTAGTAAGGGGCAGACCCTCAGGTATTGGCCAGGGCAGGGCAACTGACTTGGCTGTTTTGTGGTTCTGTATATAGGGGAGGGGTCAGAGAGAGAACACTTTTACTTGCTCAGCTCTCGGCGGCCTTCCAGTCACTTCCTCTGCTACCCACCAGCAAATTTGGCACTTCTGGTGCTGATTTTTGGTCAGGGAAGCGGGGGTTGTGTCTTTTCTAGGACCCTGTTTGTCTCTCCAATGAACTCTCCTGTGAGGCTGGAAGTTTCTCCTGCTGCCACAATGCCCACAGGTTTTTGGAGTCAGAGGTGATGAAGCTTTATTCCCCAGTGCTGCAACGCTGGGTTGCGTGGTGNTGGGACCGCCCGCCACCTCCTACCTTGCTGTGAGTCCTCTCTTCCCCAGGTGCCTGTCTCTGCCCCTCTTTACCAGTCTGGATGAATGTTTCTTCTTTAACTCCCTGGTAGTCCAACTTCCGCACAGCTTAATTTTCTGGCAGTTCTGATTATTTTCTGTTTGAAATTTGTCATTGTCCTTCTGTTGGTTGTGCTAGGAGACAAACTCTATCTACGTACACTTCCATTTTGGCTGGGAGTCCCCTTTCTTTTTCTGGAGTGGCTCCTGTCCCCAGATTCACTGTACCCCTTTCTCAGCCTTCAATCTCCACCTCCCAGCTGAGCTGCCCAGGCTGGCAGAGGACACATCCAGGGGGA
>NW_028087113.1:0-666 GCF_014824575.4 Sturnira hondurensis
TCACTTTCCTCCACCTCCATAATCTATTGCCAGAAGGATTTCATGGAACCCCCCGGCCTCGGGATTTCACTCTACTGTATAAAATGAGCTGCAAAACTGCCATCCTCTGGAGCATATTCTCAACTCACTGAGATTTTGCTCCCCAGCAATTCTCATCCAGGTGGCTCAAATAGACCCATAAAAATTCTCTGCGGGCTTAGACATTTCTTATGTTGAAAGCTGAAAATTCCAAGCTTCTGATCAAACCATCCTCTTCCTGGTGACCTGCCCTCATTCTGCAACCACCCAGAGGCCTGCCAAGAGTTGCGTCATCACGACAGAAGACACTCATAACCCACATCACTTAGAAAATTCCCGGAGTTTAGCTGCTCTTTTCTAAGATCCAGGAGAAAAGATCAAACATCTTTTAATGACATCACATGAGGGAACTGAGGGTTCTTGACGTGGGACCACACACCCAGAGTCACACTGCCTTCGACCAGACTCAGAAATGCCATCTGCTATCTTTTGGCACTTGGCATGTGTGCTCCATTTTCTTGCATGTTTTCTCAGATCAAAGAGACTGAAAGATTAGAAACTACTTTTCCCCAACTTCTAGTCCATGAAAATCCAGATGTGAATTAAATTCAGCCTCTGAGGTGCACTTGTGTTTAATTCGGAAGCTGA
>NW_028087114.1:0-624 GCF_014824575.4 Sturnira hondurensis
CAAATCCTACAGAGCAGGGGTGTCAAACTCATTTTCACCAGGGGCCACATCATCCTTGAGGTTGCCTTCAAAGGGCTCAATGTAATTTTGGGATTGTGTAATTGTAACTACTCCTTAATAGTCAAGCAAGAGCTGGGCGCTGCCACCAGGTGGAAACAAGGTGTCAGGCCAGAGAAAGCAAGGTGGAGGGCGGGATCTGGCCCGTGGGCCTTGTGTTTCCCACCTGTGCTATACGGTATTGTATGTATGTCATAACTGTATGTAGAGAGGGGGCGCTTTCCATAATATGCATACACCACGGTGCACTATGCCATTCTTAATTGATGGTCATGTATGTTGTTTCCAATTTTATTGTTTGTAAATCCTTTGAAAATGTTTATGCATATATGCAAATAGGTATAAATACAAAACTCTTTAACTGGAATTGTTAAGTCAAAGAGCATATGCAATGTATTTTATTTATTTTCTAATTTTTTTATTTTTTATTTAATTAATTTTCCAGTAAAGTTTTCTGTCTATTACTCCCATCCCATCCCTGTGCTTCCCCCCTCCCTCCCATTTCCACCCTTCCTAGTTGTTGTCCATGTGTCCTTTATATATGTTCCTCTAAATCCCTCCCCTATT
>NW_028087115.1:0-1854 GCF_014824575.4 Sturnira hondurensis
CAGGGTGTTTAACACCATTTAAGGAGGAGACTGACTTTCCCCATATCATATGCTAGCCCTTTTGTTGTAAATGCACTAACCACACATCTGTGGGTTTGTTCTGGACTCTCCATTCTAGTCCATTGATCTATGTGTCTGTTTTTGTGCCAGTACCATGCCGTTTTGGTTGTTATACCTTTGTAAAATAGTTTGAAAATTGGACAGGTTCCAGAAACTAGAAAAAGTAATCAACAAGTAAATAAATACATTTAAAATTTTGTTTAAATTAAAAATGTTGAATAACAAACATGAACACAAAGCGAAGTGTTACAGTTGCCAACATAGCCCATTTTTTCTTACTGTCAGAGATAAGTGTTACATTTTGCTGTATAGTTTCTAGATTATCTCTCTATGTAGGCTTATGTCTATTTCAAAATACATAGTTTCAGTCATTTTATTTTATTTTTGCTTTCCATGGAGTCATACCTTGCACATTCTTCTCAAATTTGTTTTTTGACTAAGATGTAAAGGCTTGACACCTTGCCTTGTTTGTACTTGTCTGCATAATTAAACATTTCCAAATAGGTGACACTGAGGTTCTTTTCAAAGTTTTGTTATGACAAAGAATGCTACCATAAAAACGTTTGAATATGTGAGGTGTGTACATTCAATTAAATTATGAACATTTCCCAGTATTTGGATCAAAAATTGCATCACTACAAAATCAAACAAGAGAACCCATTTCTTCACACTTTCACTAACACTAAATATCAGCAACTTTTTATATTTACTCAATGTTGAGAGGCTTAAAACAAAAGACATTTTATTTTAATTTGCATCTCCTGGATGATGAGTGATGAGCCTCTCCCAGTATTTTGTCTCCTTCAACTCACCTCCGAGAACAAGTCAGGCCATGAGGTGAAATCTATGGCAGGAGCCAGCTTTGGGGGGAGCAAAAGAGATGAGACATGGATGTCACCTAAGACAGAGGTTGCAGATTGCAGTGCTTTGGAGGACCCAGCAGGGAGTTGCCAATGAACACTGAAGGGGAAGCAGGAGGGAGTGGAGGAGATTTGGAAAAGGTGGAGTGCTGACCTTACTCGCTACAGGGATTCTCATTTGTAAGAGTGCTAACAACTATACA
This sequence comes from Sturnira hondurensis, assembly GCF_014824575.4. Classification (NCBI taxonomy): domain Eukaryota; kingdom Metazoa; phylum Chordata; class Mammalia; order Chiroptera; family Phyllostomidae; genus Sturnira; species Sturnira hondurensis. Next base: position 1,124 of record NW_028087115.1, read on the forward strand.
GACCGACCTTCACTAGTCTGAGACAGGGCACCTTTGATGTAAAATAATAAAGACCTGATTGCCAAATAAATACAACTGACTACCAGATTACGGTCTCTGTACAAAAAAAAAATCACTTACCTTAAAAATTCTAAAATTTACTATGTTTTGTTTTAAATGTTAGGTTAATATTTTTGTCTTTATTTATATTTAAAAGTTAACATGGCATGTATTGTCTAGAAAACCTAAAAATTATGTTTTTGCCTCACCTAGACCTAAAAAGAAAGACCAAGGGAAATTAATGATTAATTCACCAGGAAGGAAGTATTAAGAATTTGNAAATAAATACAACTGCCTACCAGATTATGGTCTCTGTACAAAAAAAATCACTTACCTTAAAAATTCTAAAATTTACTATGTTTTGTTTTAAATGTTAAGTTAATATTTTTGTCTTTATTTATATTTAAAAGTTAACGCGGCGTGTATTGTCTAGAAAACCTAAAAATTATGTTTTTGCCTCACCTAGACCTAAAAAGAAAGATCAAGTGAGATTAATGATTAATTCACCAGGAAGGATGTATTAAGAATTTGATTTTTGAGACGATCGAGGTTAGATTCCCAGTCAGGGCACATTCCTGGGTTGCAGGCCAATTCCCAGCAGGGGCCATTTCCCAGCAGGGGATGCATGAGAAGCAACCACACATTGATGTTTCTCTTCCTCTCTCCTTCCCTTCCCCTCTAAAAATAAATAA
>NW_028087116.1:0-562 GCF_014824575.4 Sturnira hondurensis
GAAAAGGATACTTGTACGCAAAGTGTAGAGACTTATTGTGGGAAACCCGCTTCCTACGAAATGTCCGTATTACCCAGGGAGGAAGAAAGGGTAAACTGTTCACTCTGCCGATAACACAACACCATCCCCAGCAGTGCTAGAAAAGGACACTTCCTCACAAAGGGTAGAGACTTATCTGGGAATCCCGCTTGGTACGAAATCTGCCTATTGCCCAGTAACAAAGAAACGGCAAACGCTTAACTCCGCAGATAACACAGCAGCTTCCCCAGTAGTGCCAGCAAAGGATACTTCTACACAAGGGGTAGAAACTTATCTGGGAAACCCGCTTCCTACGAAATGTGCCTATTGCCCAGGAAGGGAGAAAGGGCAAACGCTTCACTCTGCGATAACACAGCACCTTACACAGCAGTGCCAGAAAAGAATACTTCTACAGAAGTGGGAGAGACTTATCAACGGACACCCGCTTCCTACGAAATGTCCCTATTGCCCAGGGAGGAAGAAAGGGCAAAAGGTTAACTCTGCAGATAACACAGCACCTTCCGCAGCAGTGCAGGAAAGGAGA
>NW_028087117.1:0-703 GCF_014824575.4 Sturnira hondurensis
AGAAACAGTGCTGGATTTTTTCCGGGGCCTTGGGTGACCTCCCTGAGCTTATGGTAATTGACTGCTTTCTGGGCAGATTGGTGCATACCTGCTATCAGGCACTCAACCATTTGGTCGCAGCATCTCCAACCTGTCTGTCTTACCTGGTAGCCTCAGCCTGGTTCTGCCTCTGGCATGGCTTCAGCCTGTACTGGCATTATGGGATTAGTGGTGTGGGTTTGGTCTGCATGAGCCCTAGCTGCAGTCTGGATGCAGTTGCGCTCGTCCGGGGTCATGGTGGAAGTTAAAATGATGTCCAGGGCATGTCATGTGACATCATAAGCCTGATGTCACATGACATCATGTGACATGACATCATAAGCCTGGGCTAGGTACTGGAATTCCTTGATAAAATTGGTAGGGTTAGTGGAGAATGAGCCTAGGCATTTTTCAATTGAAGAGAGGTCAGCTAGTGAAAAAGGAACATGGACCTGAACTACACCTTCTGCTTCTGCCACTTCCCAGAGGGGGCAAATGTGGGAGTCTAGGGGCTCTAGATTCAGGCCAGAGCGAATTTGTGAGCTGACCAGGGAAGAAAGGTCTTCAGAGTGAGGGGGAAACCTCACTCTGGCCTTCTCTCCTAGGCCTTCTGGAGGGAACACAGCCCTGCCAACATGTAGATTTTAGACTTCTGCCTTCAGAACCATGAAAAAGCAAATATCGG